>NW_011888802.1:8634393-8656981 GCF_000151845.1 Pteropus vampyrus | reverse complement strand
TAATTAATTAATAAATTTATTTTTTATGGTGACATTGGTTAATGAAATCCAATAAGTTTAAGCTATCCACTTTAACAGTAACGCATATATGTATTGTACCACAGCTTCTTTAGCCAATCATCTATCGTAGAACACTTCGGTTACTTCCATGTCCTGACCATTATGGTTTGTTTCTATATTGTAAACTTCTAAAAATAGAATTGCACTTTGACTATCACTTTAATATCTTGAGATTTTTTTTCTGAATTTATGATTAAGCAAAATGCAGAGCTGTGAAAGTCTTGTCTTTGTGGTAGAATCATTTTCTGTCAGGAGCTCATGTGACTCTTTTACATCAGTCCTTTTCTTTATGCCAAGACTGACAAGACTTTCATGCAGTCATCTAGTTCACTCTGGGTTTACTCATGTCCAAGTAGAACTATCCAGGGCCATTTTATCCCATCCTCAGCTCTACATCAAGGTGGCCACAATATTTTGTGTTTGTAGCACCCAAACCTTGACATATCTATTCTTAAGCTTCATTGAAGTTTCTAACAATTACAGCAAAAATAAATATTGCAAAGTCCGACACTTTGTATTTAAATTATTAATTATCTTTGTTTTCATGATGTATTAAACACAGAGAAATAAATACAGAAAGCCTATGATTAAGAATATATGTGACATATGCATAAAAATGAATGTTAAATAAAAAACATATATTTTTTAAGAGACTAAATATTTTCAGTAGGATTTCATCCAGAATTAAACTGACAACTCTCTCTAGAGTTCACTTTTTGTTATCCTTCCATGTTTATCTAGCAATGGCAAAGCAATCTCTTGTGTACTCTGGATAGATCTATATCTATATATCTATTTCTATATATCTATATCTGTATCCATATCCACATTTATATCTATCATCTGTCATCTATCTATCTATATAGATTTGGAGCTCTTGAATTATCTAAAAGGTTAAATTATATCATTAACTTTAAGAGTTTGTGGAGGCAAAATGATAACATGGATATGTAATGGATTATTTAAAATATATGTTATTCTATATACTAAAGAGAATTTAAGGGAGGATTCTGAATTACTGATTATTTACATTATTCTATGAGATTGTTCATCTCTCCATTATATACTTCCATAGTGCACAAGTTTTCTTTAACAAAAATTTGCTTTAAATATTTTAAGACTTGAAGAAATGTATTCCTTTTAGCAATCTAAACATGTTTTTGATATTTGGGGTAGTCTAAAAGCAATTTCATTAGAAAACATTTCTGCATATGATATTACAGTTTTTATATTTATTTTTACTTTCGAATTTAGAGAAATATAATTTACTTGTCTTTTTACTGAGTGCTTTCTAAATGATTAAACATCAGTGTTGCCAAACTTTTAATCATGTTATTCTTTCTACTTTCAAAGATCTTTATATAACCTAATCAGTCATCTGAACATTCTGTTAATATGTAGTCAAAGTGTTTTAATATTGCTGAGCACTCATAACTGTATATTTGCAATGCTGAAACTTCCTTATGACCTTTGTGAAAATTATAAAAATGATCATAAATGTCTGAACAGCTAGGCAAAACAAACAGTTCTCGGTGTTCCAGAAGTGTGAAATATAAGCCAAAGAATGTTTAAATCCATATGAAATCTGTCTTTGTGCAACAAGCACTTAGTATGACCAAACACAGAATGGTGCTTTTTTTGTGAAATATGTTACTCCTAATGCAAGGAAATTCTATCTTAATATAATAGGAATCTTGACAGATTTACAAAGCCCTGATCAGTACATAATGGCATTCGGGTCAGAATAGTTAATTTTGATTTGTTAAGGTCTCTATACAGAGATAATTGTCTAAAACAAATGAAAAATGATTGATATATTTTAGATTGATCTCAAATAGTATATTTTTATCTCATATTAAATAATCTTATATATATAATTTTAATGATATCTGAAGTACTAAAAATAGAATTGCACTTTGAATATCACTTTAATATCTTGATTTTTTTTTCTGAATTTATGATTAAACAAAATGCAAGCGCGAGTTAAAACAAATATTAATTCATTAATACATTCTAAGTCCAGTGCTCAGCCTATTACATCACTTACGTCTATAATAAAGTTTTAAGATGCAATTATTATCTCATTTTTATACATCATAAAACCAACTCTTAATAAGGTAAGTAACTTGCTATAAGTGACACAATTAGAAAAAGGTGAGGCTGAGGTGAGATTGTAGACTTAACCACAGGTTCTACTAAACATGAGGCTGTTGATAACACCAGCACTCAGGGACTATATTTCCCTTTTTCTTTCATTCATAGGAAATGTTGTCCCCTTGTTCTCTGATTTTGAATTGAAACATAAATAACATGCAAGAAAATTTTAACACTATTTCCAATTGTACTTCTCACACAGAGATCAAGAGGAAGGAAGCCATTTTATTACATTATGATCAGTCACACTTGCAAATGCCATTTGAAGTGTCAAAGTGAAAAATTCTGGTCTTTCTGCTGTTTTCTTGGATGACTTATCTTTGTCATTTAATTTTAAAAAGCAAATATCTTAACCTATACTGACATTTTTGTTTATATATAAGCATAACAGAAAATATCATAAACTGATATCTTTCTCACATGACTTAAATCATACTAATCTCACTTAAAAAATTTAAAATCTGCCATACTGCAATGAACTTGTCTAATTTAGATCCTTTAATTAATTTAGTTAAGTGTAATTTTTTCATTTATCTGTATGAGTAAAACAAAAGGAAGATCTAGGGCTTGGAGAGTAGAATATGGACTTAAAAAATACAGAACTATATGTCTAATTTTCTGATAAAGATATTTTGGCAATTTTTTTCCCCATAAAACAGAATTAAAAATGTGTATACTAAAAATATTATGATTATTTAAATAGCACTGAGATTTGTGAAAGAAGAGGAAAGTTCATGATCCTCAGCAACCTCATTAAGCCTCTGTAAAAGTTTTAGGAAAAAATAATAGACAACTAGGACCATAGGTCAAATTTCATTCTTACTGTATTCGCAAGTGTGTATACTTCTGTGCATGTGAGTTTTACCTACTGAGAACATTGCAGCCAGTTTTCTGAACTAATTCCTCTTTTTCATTCCATGTGAGGTATAAATTCATTCGGAGTGCTTAATGGTTGCAATAATATTCTTGAGAAGACTGGAAGTTTGCATTTGTATATGTAGTTGCCTTGCTTTTCATTTCTTAAGGTGAAAGGGCAAAGTTGTAGTTAATACAGGATTCGATCATTGTGTTGGTCAATGAAACCACCTCCAAAATGTTTTAGTTATTACTAATAAGGTACTGTTTTTTTTAACTCACAATATTCATTGGTTCTTTGTACTTCAGTTTAACAAATCTACAGTGTTTTCTGAGTATAAAGAAAGCACTTAATTATAACATAATTTTTTTCACATATAAAATGAACTCTAAAATATATCTGATTGTCCCCTTGATATTCTGTAAGTAAGCATTTAAATGTAACGTACTGGATTAGGCATATATATAAATTTAAAATATATATATTATATATATATATAATTTTTTTTTTGTAATAGAAGGCATGTTTTGTACTGGATTACAATTCAATGCTGTTTTCAAGAATTGATATTTCTTCAACTTCTCAACTGTACTAAATTGGCTCTCTTGACACATTTTAATGATGTTTACCTAGAGAAGAAAACACACATTAGATATTGGACTAAATTGATTTTTCCAACTTTAGGTAACCCTATTTCTATTTCAGATGTTTTTTTCTTCCTAATCGTTGATGCCTTCAGACTTGGGTCAAATTGGCAACCACTTATTTTATATGATCGAAGAGGTTTCCTGGAAAAGTCTCACTCCTTAATCCACTTTACACTCATGATATACACACATTTCTAAATATTTCTCCCTCAGATCCAAACATAGGTATCATTTTCTATCATGTTCTTTGGATTTAGACACTTAAGACAACTATTTTCATGTAAATTATTGAGTGCCAAATCATTGAGATAATTTTGTTTAGATCTGAGCAGGGCCCAAAGGTAATTTGTCAGAAACTTCTAACCCTTAGTGGAGAAAGTTTTCTCTAATAACCATCTATATAGTCAGGTATACTTGGGGAAGTCAATCACACCTCTGCAAGAGGTGCAATTATTCAGGGGAAGAGAACTAAAAAGGATAATGAAGACAAAACAGAAAAAGCGAAGACACCTGTATTTGGTAGAAGAATGGTGCCGCTTGGCAGAAAATATGGAGATACTAGATCTATCTCTGGCTTCCAATAGCTGTCACTTTGGGCAATTCACAAAACCTCTCTGAAAATATTACACAGGGTGTTTATGTACATAAACATAAACTTTAATGTCCCTCCCGAATCAGCAATTCTTAACATTTTATTTTCTAAAAATATCTCTGCTCCTATTCCATTCTAAGAAATAACAGAAAGAAAGAAAAGGGAGGAAATTATCCATCATTGATCCTGATTATACTATAACTACTAGCATTGAATCTTAATAATGAAGAGAAAAGAAATCACAGCAGATGTTGTGGCAGAAATAAAGGAGAGAAAAAAAGGAAGCAATTTCTAATACTCAAACATAAACTTATTGCTTTATTTCAAGGCACCACCAATAGCATCTTTCTTTTAAATGTTATTATGGGGAGACTCTTATAGTTTTCTACTTTTCTACACAGCTGGGGATTGTAGAGAAAAGATTTATTTGGAAAAGTTAATTCAACACATGTGATACCACCTGCTGTCTCTACTGTATGCATTTTTTGCTCATTCTGAAATGGCTCTGATGTTATCGTTTCTTCAGGTACAGAAGGAAATAAACCACCCACCACTGCTCTCCTGCATTTGCCCTCCTCTTTGAAAAATGCAGAGCCATAAAAAGATTATTTGCAGAACAGGAATAAAAGATCAGAATGTTATTTTTTATTATGATGCTAACGATGTGCTTGCAAGGCATGCAATGCCTACCATTATCATTTTTTGTTTTGTGGAGCCCAGGGCCCAACGATCAGCGCGTTGTCCTTCATAAGATGATTCATATACTCATTTTTACTGCCTTTCCCATTCCTGAAACCCATAGGCATACCATAATAGAGTGCTGATTAATTTTATGTGTTAACTTAAGTAGGCTAAGGGATGCCCGGGGGGCTGGTAAAGCATCATTTCTGGCTTTGTCTTTGTTGGTGTTTCTGGGAGAGATCAGCACTTGATTCCCTATACTGAGTGAAGACAGCCACCTTCACAGCTCCATCAGGCAGATCCAATCTCCTGCAGGCCAAATAGTACAAAAAGCAAGTAGAAGGGCAAATTTTCTCTCTTCCTGAATTAGGGTTTGTATCTTCTCCTGACCTCAAATATTGGAGCTCCTGGTTCTCTAGCCCTTGGGCTCCAGGAGTTGGCACCAGCAACCTTCGTTCAGTCTGGGAACTTTGGACTCGGCCTGAATTATACCATCATGTTTCCTAGTTTTTAGCTTATGCAAGGCAGACCATGGGCCTCATTGGGATCCATAACCAGGTAAGCCAATTTCTATAATAAATCTCTTTTTATATAAAGTATACATATATAGCCAATTGGTTCTGTTTCTCTGGAGAACCCTGTCTAATGCAATGCAGTTATTAAAGAGCTCATGTTTAAAAATCACATAACCAGCTTCTTGATAATAGGCTGTTGAGATGGATAGTCTGTTCTCCAGGAGGGCACAGGCATTATCAGCTACAAACGTGAACTCTACTGTACTTATGTTAAAGACATCTATGTTCTGTTTTAAGAGCTCACTCAGAAACTCTACAAAGCTTGCTTTCTATCAAACTCTCAACTAGAATTTGCCATTGTGGGAGAAATATACTTCCTTTTATTTATCTTAATTCCCTGGTTTAAAAGTTTGAAGGGATCACACCTGAAAAGTGAAAAGAGGGTGCCTGGTGAACATCCAAGGGACTCATTTTAATTTGCTGCTGAGTTGCTAAGAAGAGGGGAGAGGGTGTCCTCAGAACTGGAGCAGGAGGGACAGTCTTGACCTCGGCTTCCCTTGAGGTCTCCAGGTACAGGGAGCCCCTCTAAATAGCCAGAACACAAACCTGGACCACATGCCACCTGTTGGCAAGGCTGGTGCCCAACTCCACTGAGACCCCAGTTCTGCCCTGTGAATGCAGCTTCCCCTGCCTGTGCTTATCCCTCTGTGGGATTTCCAACCTGCCCCCTGAACGCATGCATTGATACTTAGCTTTGCCCTAAGCCTGATGACTTTTAATTATTATTAAATTTGGAGGAGTCTGTATTTCATTTGTTTATAATTTTTTCCTCCAAGGGATAGTTCTAAAATTGTGCCACTCAGATCCCATGAGAGATGGGGCGTAGTTGATTGACAGTGCCAGCTGTTACCCTCGGCGATCCGGCACATTTCTGCTGAGGTTCCACGTCCCCAGATTACTCCCAGTAATTAGCAGACATTTGGTCCTGTCCAAAATGCCCATGGAGACATTTGTTCCATGCCAAACGGTCCTTGAAATTTGGTCCTGTCCAAAACATCTTTGTTTAAAAAACGTCCCTGGGTTTAAATAACCCATAACATTTATTTCTGCTTTTGGTTTACACAATTAATACATAAACCATACTATTGTGTTTTATTGGTCCAACAATTATATTGTGGCTATACTACCAATAATATCCCTTCTTGTCTTGGTAGCCTAGTTGGTAATGGCCTATGGGGTTAGGTTGTTGGGTCATGGATTGAATCTTGCAAAAGAACAGGGTTTATATTGACTATAGACTAAATGTCTGGACATTTTGGACAGGACTAAATATCAAGTACCTATTGGCATAAACCAAATGTCTCTGTGTATGTTTCAGACGGTACCAAATGTCTTGAAAAGTGCCCAGCCGATGCCTGGGGATATTCCCCTGTGTTAGGGCTGGCCCATTCCTGTAGTAAACCGAATTGCTTTAACAGGTGACGTTGGCTGTGGATTCCCAACTGTATTGGCAGAAAACTTTCTTAAAACTGTGCTGACACTCTATAACTGCACAATCCTCTCTCCGTGCCTTGTCCCATCACAGGCCAGTCCTGCATCACAGTTTACAAACCCTCTCCACCAACACCTGCTTCCTCCACTCTCTCCTTCACAGCCATTTCTGCTAATGAGCTGCTGCATTTCTAATTTTGTCTTGGGATCTCTTTCTTGGAGAGCCCAAATCAATGGTTTTCCTCATCCTAAAAAGATAAAAAAATAAATAAATAAAAATAAACACATACAAAATCAGTTTTAAAAAATTCGAAAATATATAAATTGAGAAGACTGGTTAATAAGCAATTATAAACAAAGTAAAATATTTTAAATAAAAAAACAAATAATATGAAAAAGTAGAATAAAAAATTAGAAAAGAAACATAATTTTCAAATTTCACTCTGAACTTCCTGGTATCTGTGGAAAAAATGATCAATATAATAAATTATACAAATTTCAGAGTTAAGTGTTACTTATGTTGACTATCTGATTCAAAAGTTGAGCCTCGGCTGTAGCCACTTGTCTCTGCCACCACCTCCTTCCTTTGGAAACTGTCCTCTGCATCCCTCTCTATCCGTGGTAGCCACAGTGTCTGGATTGCAGCTGCCTTCTCCTTCACGACTCTTCCTCCCTGCCTGCAGCAACAGGCAGAGACACATGTCCACCTCTCTGGACATAGTGAGTGGTTTGGTTAGATATGTGACTCAAGACTTGCTAACCAGTAATCTCTCTAAGATCTTTCAGTTAGGCTGGCAGGAAGGAGTCCTCTTTGTTCTTTTGTGAAAGCTCTGTAGTTGTACATAAAGATGCCAACAGTCATGGAGAATAATTAACTAAAATAATAAGATCGATATCTTGAATAAAATGGAGGTGAGAGATTTAGTGCAGAGGTATTAGAATCACTGATTGTAGTAATTCCTAAGGTTTTCTCCATCACTGTTCTTGCTGCAGTTTGTCTTTGCTGTCTAATCAATTCGACATTTTGCTTAAGGCATTCTGAGTTGATGCTCTGTTGCCTGTAAAAGAAAAACCTTGTCTAGTGTAGTCGTCATTCTAATTCCTTGATGTTACTTTCTTCATAGTGTCTCTCTAACTGACATTGTGTGTGTTATATCATAAACACCATAGACATATAAGGCTCTTGTACTTTAGTAGAATATAAAATGGATTTATTTCATTCATTTTAACCATTCTATCTTGTATTTTATTTTGTGTATTATTTAAACATTTAATAAATTTCATTTTTTAAAAAAATAAGTTTTAGATTTACAAAAACATTGCAAGAATTTTACAGAGAATTTTTGTATATGCCCTTCCTCAATTCTCCTATTGTTAACATTACTGTGGTATATTTGTCACAATTAAACTGATGTTGATATATGGTTATCACCTACAGTCAATACTTCATTCACATTTCCTCAGCTTTTTCCCCTTGATGTCTCATTGTGATCCAGAACTCCATCTAGGTTACATTATTTTAATCATATCTTTGGTTAATTCCTCTTTGTTGTGACAGTTTCTCAATTTTGTTTGTTTCTTTATTTCTGTTTTTGATGATCTTCTCAGTTTTCTGGAGTATCGGTCAGGTATTTTGTAGAATATCCTTAGTTGGGGTTGGTTTGATGCTTTTTCTCATACTAAGACTGTGGTTATGTGTTTTGGAGAGGAAGACCACAGAGGCAAAATGCCATTCTCCTGACATCATATTAGAGGTATATGCTATCCTGACATGCTTTACAACTGTCGATGTTAACCCTGACCTCCTAGAATAGGTAGTGTTTCTCAGGTTTCTCTACTGTAAAGTTTCTCTCCCCCCACATACTTCACTCCTTAGAAGGAAGTCACTATGCACAGACCACACTTAAAGACTCAAAGTTATTCGCCACCTTCATGGAGTATCATTCTTCTGTGCTAGAAATGTTTCTATTCTGACTCACTTGTTTAATAATTTATTTATATCAGTAGACTTGTGAATACTAGTTTTATACATTGTTCAATACTATATTATTTATTTTGTTTCTTAAATTGTTTCAACTTAGGTCACTGGGAGTTGTTTCAAGTTGGCTTCTCTGTCACTTTTATGTGCCACAGTCCTTTAGTTTTTTGAGCACGTCTTTACTTCCCAGCACTGTAAGATGTTTCAGAATCATCTTGTATGTTTCCTGCCCAGCTCTAAAATCAGTCACTTTTTTGATGGCATCTGAATTTCTTTTATTGGAAAATAGTATTAGAAACCAAGATCTGGGTGTGAGAGTATGCTTATTTAATCATTTTGAATTCAAAGTTCAAAATGTTAATATAGGTATAATTGCAGATAAGTTGCTAAACATATAGGTCTAATAAATGAGAGATTATTGAGACAATGTAATTATTAATATAAGCACAAATATTTATTATTCCATATCATAACTCTGATTTTTTGTTTTCACCATTAGGCCTTCCATTGTTTCTTACACCTTTAGAATTTCTGTTTAAATGATCTCAAATCAATAGCCTTTATTTTCCTACTAGTTTGTAGTGACTCACCTGAAATAGGTTAATAAATAAGTGTTTTGGAAAAGAAACTAGTCCCATCTATGTACAAGAGCCTTTCATAGAGTTAAGCATGCATTAAAGTAGGGACATTTTGGTAGTCATTTAATCTGTTCAGAGTTTTTCCTTTTTTTCTTTTGCTCATTTTTCTTTGCTTTTGTGTTTGTTCTTTGCTGTTTATTTTGTTTTTGTTTATTTCATGAACCATAGCTGTGTTTTAAATTATATATTTCAGTTAGGTTTGATGTTACAAAGTGGTAATACAAATATAGAATCAAACAATAGGTTTGTTCTTTCTGCTTTTAATTGTTACAGCATGTGGTAGCAGCTCTAAAGTTGGGGTTATCTCATTCTAATCATGGTCCCCAGGGATGATAACATTCTTAATTTATTTAGTCATCAAGCACCAATAAATTAAATTAAATTTTAATTTTACCCTATTCTTTTAGAAAACTTCATTCTCACAGAATATTGAAAATCTCACTAACTTTGTTTAACAATTTAATATTTATAAGACAAAATAGCTTTACCGTAAATGTATGCCTCTGCTGAGTATTATGTTTCTAAACCCCTCTTTCTACATCTCTTCAGTTTACTTATTTTCTGACCAACTGTCATGATCAAATTTTGGGAGATTGTTAATGTTGTGTTGTACATCTCATTTCCTGATACTTAACATTAATATATTTTATATTTAGCTTTCATGCAGTCTGTTTAACTTCACAGTTTCATATAATTTTTTATTAATACTACCTAACTGTTATTTCTATGTCCAATTTGGTTTTTGATGCCTCAGTTGTCAAAAGGTAGTTTGGAGCTCTTTAGTGGTGATTCTCTTGTCTAGTTAGTTAAATAGATTCTGTTGCGATATGAAGAATGTTTACACAATGGAGTTAAAGGAAGAAGAGTCTTGACATGCTAACTTAACCAACCCAACCCTAAAGTGGCCAGAAAGCTTACTTTCTCTTTATTTTCAATGTGCTTACAGAGCTCTGCACCACATGAATCTCCTATCACTAGGTATGCAAAGTTGGCTGGTTTCTATAGGTCCTTATCTTCTCCTCTCATTCTCTCAGGGGCTGTGGGTAAAAAAGAATGCAGGAAGCCTCTCCTTGAGGTTCTGGTTATACTGGAACAGAGAGGCAGCAAGCCAAATATGTTATTCAGTGAGAGAAGAAATTTACCATTCTCCCAAAAGTATTTTGGTCGATGAGTATATAATGATGGAGGAATGCATCTGCTTCCCTAATATCTGAGTTCTCATAAATTTTATCCCCCATCTGCTGAATTTGCTTAAGACAGGAGAGGCAAACATTGAAGTAGTTTTTAGAATTATTTATTGGCTTTCTTGGAAGGAGTCCCCATTTACTATGTAATCTTACTTTTACACATTTGACATTTGGTTTTCAAAGATATATTCATTTAGAGGTACTTTCATTCCAAATGAGGGTGAGTCTGCATCTGATTAAGAGCATTTTATTTGTTTTCATTTTATTCAGCGTCAATGTTTTTGAAACATGTTTACCAGTGAGCATGATAGCACCTTATCTATCATTTTCATTTCTATCTTTCTAGTCAAACTTTTCCTGTTACTTTAATCAAACAAATTCATCATCTAACTTTCCTCTGATGTTCTTAGAGATTCATATCTCTATATATGAACATTATATCTTTTCTGATTGATTTTTCTCCATGTTCTGTATTATAACCTCTGTTGGGTTTGATCTAGCAAAATTCCATGTCTTAAATTAAATTTTCAGTTATTTCTAGAGGAATTGAGATTTCACACTGATCAACACTGCTGAGAGTAAAATCAAAGTTTAAAAAGTTCCTAAAGAATTATTATGATTTGATATATTCACAAACTTTATTGAGTATTAAAAGAGGATTACATTTAATTTTATTCTATTATTGTGATTTCAAGACTGACTTGCACCTTTGTTGAAGTGTAGCCATAATTTAGGATATATCAATTAGAGGTAGTAGTTAATCTATATTTGAGGTTTGGAGGTGAGAATGTCCTAAGACATCCTGTTTAAAAGAGCAGAGAAAATGCTAGGGAAACTATCTAGATTTCATGTGGTAGGGCTAGGTTATATTTGAGGAGCAAAGCACAATATAACAGAGGACCTAACATGAAAATGTTCAACATCAAGGTGTCTGACACAAATTAGTAGTGTCTCCTCAAGCAGGTAGAACAAAAAGAAATGTAATTATAAGTTAAAGAAAGCTATTTATCATTTATTTTATCTTTTTACAGATTAACTTTCTACAAGTTAACATTGGGGGGTGAGCTTCAAGTTCTAGAAAATGAAATGGAGAAAGCAAGATAAAAAACCAATTCTGGAGAAAGACTGGGGAGCTGGACAGCTTACTAGAATCAGAATGCAGAATCAGCACACCACTGTGGACCAGAACATGTGGAGATTTATTCATTGTAATTTAGCAGAAAGCGCTTGGTCATTACAATGAATATAATAAATTAATGTCCTTCTTCATGCTAGTTAGGTCTGTAGCTCCAACTACAGAATGCTGTAAATAGCCTCAGGATGTGGCTTTGCTAATGAGCTGAACAAGGAATTTTGCTTAAGAATAATCCTATTCAAAGCACTGAAGTTCAGTAGCCATTGTAAATTGAATTACCCAACCTCTCCCCATTCTGATGTTACTCATGAAGTCTTTTGGCTTCTAAAGCCTCAGTGAGGAGCAACATGTAATCTGTTAGGATGGAATTGAGATCGGTTCTATTCTAAGAAAAAACATATTAAAATATTTAAAACATTAAAGTTAGCAGTGGCAAAACACTAGGGGAAGAATATGATAGTGGTTTATTACCTATAAACAGGACATATAATCTGAGTGAGATTTTGTAGAACTCAAAGTTAATGCAAATGATTTTCTGGCTCTGAAACACATCTTAATATAAGTGGGTATTTCTACGTAAACAACAAATAATTCATTCTCAGATGCTTTTGAGTTATTTCATGTATTATATAAGCAACTCCCACTTTCTTTCTAGACTTTTATGATAATCAGTCATTTCTACTTAATGTTTTCTACATAATTTGATTTTGTTTAAAAGATAAATATGTAGAAGTAAAAGTGTTACAATAAAAATATTGCTGAAGAAAATAATTTTCTTATGCCTTGTATTGTTACACACTACTCACCCCTCAAATAATTATAATAGGACCAGGGAAAAAGTTAAAGTATATGCTGAAGGTCTTGTAAGTTCACTCGTAGAAGAGCTAGGTCTGACATTCACATTCCTTGATTTTCTGTGCAGTGCCTGTTACTCTCATTGATTCCATTTTTGATTTCCTACGTTTCATTAGCAGTATTAGAATTCTGAATTGCTGGGAAATTTCTGGGATGTCTGAAAATGACAATAATGTGTCTTTGACAGTTCTAGTTCAATAATTCACAAAGATAACATTTGTTAGAATGGAATTGAGATCTGTTCTATTCTAAGAAAAAAACATATTACACGCTGCTCCTCACTGAGGCTTTAGAAGCCATATGGCATCAAAGAAATGAATAATATTGTCCTCTCTAATTCTTTTATCATTAGAAATACTAAAATATTGCTATCCTAAATTATTGTCACATTAAGTTAAATGTGTTTTTTTCCTGTGTTTAAAAGTATTTGAAATATTTTTCCATAAATTGAACATAAATTAGGGAATAGTCCCCAATATCATCCCCATTTCTGTCATCAATAACAAGTTCAGGGGGCTCCAATATCACCTTTAGTTTTGGTAATTTTCTAGAAGGACTCATAGAACTCATTGAAATCTTTTATAATCAAGATTAAAGTTTACTAAAGTGAAAATATACAGATCAAAATCAGTCAAGGGAGGAGATGCATGGGACAAAGTATAAGAGGATTCTAAATGTGTAACATCCTGCTTTGCTGTTTCCAGAGTTGTGGACAGCATTAACTCATCCTAGCAGTGGTGCATGACCATATGCTCAGAGCACTGCCAACCAGGGATGCTCTCTAAAGCCTTGGTGTCCAGAGTCTGGATAGGGCTCTCTCAGGTAGACATGGTAGACTTCCCACATGACTGACCTCAGTCCCCATCCCATCTGGAGGTACTGAGCTGATACCTTGTCCCTCAAAACTTCTCATCCTAAATCACACGCATGGTTCAAGGAAGGATGCTAACAAACATGAATTATTTGTTGTTTACGTAGAAATACCCACTTATATGCTTGCTTGTGTCGTTATAATGAAAAATTAAGAATCTTCAAACAAAGCAGTGAACAACACCAAAGGCAGGTACAAAATTGAAAAAAGCAATCAGACAACCTATAACTAAGCTTCTGAAGAGTTACAGTGGATGGAGGCAACTAAAAAAAATAATAATAATAATCCAAATTTTTAGGGTGTTTATGACATTAAGCACCCCCTTCTCATTGTTTTACTCACTTCTTGGAAACTCTTCTCAATTCCATATACTATTTATACTCTTTGTCAACTTAAAAATAAAATTGCTGCAGGAAAGCCCTGCCAGCTTCTCAAATGTAAGTCAGATAATTTTATTATGATACATAGACACACACACACACACACACACACACACACACACACACACACACTGTCCTTCAATATATATAAATGAACATTTATATGAAAATATGCATATACACATATATGCACACTCCTAGATAGTATATATACACATTCACACACACACATAGATGTGTATATACAAATCTATGTGTGGGTATCACCTCTTACTTATATTGTGGTTTTAGCTTTTTAGTCCTTATTGCAAATTGCAGTTGAATAATATTTGGTGTAATTGTTTTTTTACAGGGATAGAACTATATTAATCTTGATCATTCTGTACCTGGCAAATAGCACAGTGACTGGCCCATGATGAGCTTTAAGTTAATATTTGTTAATATTAATATTTTTTGAAAGAATAAATATATATTATATATTAAAGTGGCAACAGATAATGGGGATTAATTACAAACCTAGAAAGCTAATACCTAGATATACATAAAAGGTAAACTACAAATCAAATATCTGGACGATTACGGACTCTTTCAAGAAGATCAGTAACGACGCAAGAGAAATTCAGATAAAATGTTATTGGATGTTTGGCATTATGAGAGTATAATAAGTGATCTTTAAAAATACTGCAATTGTAATTCAAAGGTATTGTTACGGAAATGTAATCATCAAAGCTAAAATGTAGTTGGTTTAAGCTATTGTCTTTCAGCATCAAACTCAGCCTTCTATACTGGCTTTGTGATGCTGGAGCAGGGTTCCTGAACACCATATATTAGGGTTTACCAACAGGGGGTGCTGGAAGAGGAAGGAGGGATTTTCTCACTCTTCTCTTCTAAGTGCGGACTTCTTCCGTGCTTGCAGTTTGTATGAGCATCACCCCAATGTAGCCTGTTCACTATTGTAGCAAGTATTCTTTCTTTGTAGCAGCAACTGAATCCAGTTGCCTGTTTCCCCAAGTGTGCCAGACCAGTTTCACGGAAACTGCCTCTCAGAAACAAACTAAGCGGGGCTCCGCTCTCAGAGGGCCCTCCTCCAGGCTCAGGTCTATCTGCACCAGCCGCAGCTACTCCATTCTCAGGAGTCTTATTTTCATCTCTGCAGAATCCTTCTAAGTTTTAAAGTTTTAACAATTCTAATATCCTTCCTTGGTTCCCAGTCCTAGGGGTAATAGTTACTTTGTACAGCTGCTTCCTCCACGCTGCACTGGAGTTTTCCATTTACCATTTTTAGTAACTGACACCTGTATACCTAGGTACAAATTTTTCTATCAAGTTTTCTTTGTTACAGTATTTGGATGGATTCTGTTTTCTGACTTGACTCTAACTGCTTCAGAAGGGAGTATGTATTGCAAAAATAAATAGAGGCTGAATATAGTTGGATAGGGGTGACTTGGCAATAAAGAGAGACAGACATGGCTTAAAAGAATTGATGCAAGGCATAAGGAAGACTTGAGGTTGTTTGGGGACAGAAAAGAAATGCTAGTGGAATGAGAAAGCTTGAGAACTGATGGAACAAAGAGAATGAATGAGGCTAAAGTCCCCAGAGGCAATAGAAGTCATTTAATTTAATGAATAAAGGAGATATCATTAGTCTGAAAATGGAGGAAAGTGACATCTTCCCCATAAGCAGAAAAAAAATAAAAAAAGGAACAGGTAAAAAGCAGTTTAATGTGATAGGGAAGTTTTCCAGGGAGAAAAGAAAAACACAAGGATAAAAGAGATTGAGAAATTTAATTCTCATTGAAGAAGGTAGTGAACATCTGCCAAAATGAATAAAAGAAAGGGATTTGAAATACTAGTAAACATTTAGACGGCTGGCTGTGCAGGTTTTAGTCGTAGTCATCAATACACAAATTTATAATAGTTTAAATTACATTAACCAGAACACTTTTTGTTTCAAATAACAGAAACCCAGTTTGGTCAAAAACAATGATAAAAGAAGAATGTAATAGGTGTATATAAAAGTAGCTTATAAAATTAAAGGGATAGATAACCACATCTATGATCCAGGAAGACTCCCAGGTCAGTGAGGGTTAGATCAGTAACACAGACAACATCATTATTTTTGTTATTTATGTCATTTATTTATGCTGTTCTCTGACTATTGACTCCATTTACTCTTTCTCTGTGATAGCTTTGTTCATCCAGCAGGAAACAAGGCTACAGGAAGCTCGAAGGTCATATGTATTTTTTTACAGATAGAAAAGAAATATCAATTTCAGTGCAAGAAATCCAAATAAAAAATGCTAGCCAGCCTGATTAAGGTATGTGACTTTCAGCAATCTCTGTGCCTTGGAGTGAGGCTTATAGAGATGGTCCTGGGTGGGTTAATGACCCATGATGTGGAAACATAGAAAAATTGCAATTCCCATTCAAAACATACATTGGGATATATTAGATTTCAATGATTGTGTAACAAATGACTGCAAACTTGATGCTTCAAATAGCACAAATTCATTATATCACAGACTTTGTAGGTCAGAAGTCAAGGCACTGCCTTGCTAAGTTCTCTGCTTAAGGGTGGTACAAGACTGAAAGCAAAGGCCAGCTAAAGTACCAGCAAAGGCTTATTTCTCCACTGGAACTCAGGGACTTATTCTAATCTGTTTGTTTGTTCGTCTGTTTGTTTTCAAGGATATAGTTTCTTGCAGAATTAGAATTAGGAACCTATCTTCTTGCTGGCTGTCAGCTGGAAGTTTCTCCTCACTTCTAGAGGCCGCTATCAGGTCCTGGCTATGTGGCCTCTCCAATAGGCAGTTTATAATATGGTTGTTTGACTTGTTTCTAGGCTAGTAGGAGAATATTTCTATGATGTTTCTTCTTTTAAGAGCTCATCTGATAAGATTAGGTACGCTTAGAGCAATCACCCATTTGACTAACTCAAAGTCAGCTGTGTAGGAATCTTGATTACATCTAAAAAAACAGTCCTTTTTCATAGATTAATCACAGGAGCAATATTCCATCATTATCATTGGTGCCGCCCACACTGAAGTGGAGAAACTACAGAACATGTACCTCTGGGGATAGAAACCTTGAGGGCCACCTTGGAATTCTGCCTAAAAGCATCCACTTCTTGGCCCCCAATGATTCATGTTCCTCTCACAAGCAAATTCATTCAGTCCCACTCCCAAAACTTTCAAGAGTCTCATCCCATTATGGCATCAGCTTAAAGTCTAAATTCTCGTTTTCTAAATCACCTAAGTCTAGTGTGGACAAGGATTCTGCATGCAATTCATTAAGTATAACTGCTAGGCACAATTCCTCTCCATGTGAGGACATGTGAAACTAAAGAGAGAAGTTACATGTCCTCAACACTCTCAATGTACAATAGTAAGACATAGATGAACAGTTACACACATTCTGGTTCAAAAAGTGGAAAAAGGAAAGTAAGAAGGAGTGTTGGTATAAGTCATTTGTGAAATCCAGCCAGGCAAGCCCTAGCGGTTACATTAGTAGGTTCCAGGGCCTGGGAATAAGTGTACATTGCTTTTGACTTAGCCCTCCAGGCTCTTGACTCCACCTTTCCTTCCATTTTCATGGACGATAGCATGCGTTTGTAGCTCAATTTTCATTAGTGTTTTTCCTATCAATAGAATTTTTGGGGATCCAAGAGCTTACTTTTTTAAAAACTGAGATATAATTGACATATAACATTGTGTAAGTTTAAAGTGTACAATGTGTTAACTTGATACATTCATATGTTACAATATGATTACTACAGTAGTGTTAGCAACACTTCTACTGTATCACGTAATTATCATATGTGTGTGTGTGTGTGTGTGTATGTGTGTGTGTGGTGGAAACAATTAAGAATGGTCTCTTAGAAACTCTGAAGTTAATAATACAATACTATCGACTATAATCATTACATGTGCAGCAGAGCTCCAGAACTTATTTATCTATTGGTTACAGTTTGTACCCTTAAACAATATAACTCACAAACAAAACAAACAAATAAAGCGATTGAAAAAAAAAAAATGAACGGGGGAACTGAATAAATATTTTTCCAAAGAAGGCATATAAATGGACAACAGATACATGAAAAGATGCCCAACATCATTAATTATTAGAGAAATGCAATTTAAAACCATAATGAGCTATCACCTCACACCTGTTAGAATGGCTATTACCAAAAGGCGAATGATAAATGTTTGCGAGGATGTTGAGAAAAGGGACCCCTTGTGCACTATTGGTTTAAATGTAAATTGTTGCATACACTATGGAAAACAGTATGGAGGGTCCTCAAATAAATATAGAAGTACAATATGATCCAACTTCTTGGTATAAAGCCAAAGGAAATGAAAATAGAATATCAAAATGGTATCTGCATTTATTGTAGCATTTTTCACAATATCCAAGATATAGAAATAACCGAGTGTCTACCAATGGATGAACGGATAAAGATATAGCATATATTATACATATGAAATATATATATAGTATGAGATAGATATTATATTATATACAATATATATGTAGATATTATTCAGCCAATAGCTTTATTTTTACTCAATCTCTTTTAGTCTAAGTTGGCATTGTTTTTGCTGAAACAATTTTCTCAACAACTTTCTGAATCTTTTGTGAATTTTACTAGGTTTCACTTATAAGATTTTTTTAGATGATTCCTTCTCTATCTTTTGCTTTTATTGGATGGTTGAGGGACAATACCCTTAAGCTTCCTAGAGGCCCTCTAGTTTGATTGAGAGGATCATTAGACATACCCTTAATATTTTGAAAAGGCCCTTCATGTTATTGAACACTTTAAGTTTTAATCTTTGTGAGATTTTAGCAAAAGGTTATATAGTGACACATCAGCTTTTTCTCTATGCCAAGTTTTCAGTATCTATTTCTGAATTTTAGGATCTTTTACCATCCAGAAGTATTGAAGATTTTCAAAATCGTCTATTCTTGGTTCCTCTTTGTGTAACAGCTCTACCTTCCATTAATCTCTCTTGCGTTTTACTATAAGTAGCAAGAAGAAACCAGTAACTTTAAAACCCTTTTTCATATTTAGAAAAACAAAAGTGCAACTTGTTGCCCTCATTAATTTAATGTCCTGTGTGGGAATGCTATGTTTTCTAAGATTTGACATTTTCAGTGATCAAACTTCTAAAAACAGGATATAAATAGAATGATGTCATCTGTTCCCAATGATATGCTAGAGTAACGTGAAAATAATAATAAAAGCAAGATATTTCATGGCAAATTTTTGGGGTGAGGTTAGGATTGTAATCTGTGAGTTATTTCAGGGTAAACACTGTAGCCACAGTTGAGGTATTCTCAGGCAAACTAGAAAAATGTTAAGACTTTGGTTACAACTTTACTTTTTAACTTAAAATTATAATTTATTTACTTTTAATGCAGATTTATTTTCTGATCTTAATAAAAATTTATTTTTTTCTCCAGTTTTATTGAGATATAACTGGCATATAGCACTGTATAGATGTAAGGTGTGTGGCGTAATGATTTAACTTATATGTGTTGTGAAATGATTATAACAGTAAGTATAGTTATCCATCCACCATATGATAAGTACCCAAACAAAAGAAAAAAAAAATGTTTGTGATGAGAACTTTAAGGATTTACTCTCTTTACAACTTTCAAATATTCCTTACAGCCATGTTAATTATAGTCATCATGTCGTACATTACACATTATACATTACAACCCTAGTACAAGTCTGTTTACGTGCCTAAATTCAATACTTCAAAATCCTGCTTTTAATATATGTGCAGTTTTGCTGTTTTCTGTCACTTCATGATAAGGATTCTTCTTTCTCCAAATTTCAATAATATGTTCTTGACTTCATTTTGAACCCTCTCAGGCAGCATCCGTAAGGTCCCAATTTCTACTAGCAATCTTTTCAAAGCAATTTAGGCTTTCTCTCTCATGTTCTTCAAAATTATCCCAGCCTCCACTCATTGCCTAATTCCAGAGATGATCTCAAATTTTAGATATTTGTATCAGCAGCACCCTACTTTCAAATACCAAATTTGTATTAGTTTTCTTTTAATCCTTTAACAAATGACCACATATTGATCAGCTTAAGATAACACAAAATTATTATCTCACCATTTCTGTAGGTAAGAAGTTCCAAAAATGTAATCTCCAAGTTATCTCAGGGTAAAAGCTACAGCCTCAAGCTGGAGTTCTCTTTTTTAGGACTTTATAAAACACAAATCAAAGTGCCATCTGGGGAACTTTTCTCATCTGGAGCTCAGGGTCCTCATCTAATCTCATTCGAGCGATTTTAGGACTGAGATTCCTATTTTCTTGCTGGCTTTTGGCTTCTAGAGAGTTTTAGAGGCTATCTTCAGGTCTTTGCCTTGTGGCCTCCCCAGAAATAGCACACAACATACATGATTATTTGTTTTCTTTCAGGTCTTTAGGGGAGATTTTCAATGATACTTCACTTTCTTTTAAAGATCTTACTTGGTTAGATTAATGCCACACTCAAAGTCAAGGGCTTAGTAACTTAATCCTGAAAGTGATATCCTATCATACTCCCTGCCTTCACTCACACTGAAGGGGAGGGAATTGTACAGGATGAGAATCTTAGGAACCATCTTGACTTTTTCCTGCCACAGGGAGAGATAGTAGTAATTATTTACACCCTGACTTCCAAGGGCTTTACTGTTTCCTTAAGTGTGAATTCTACTGTAAAGTCAATATTACTGATATCTATTAAGTGTCTGTTCCTGACCCCAGTCATTTTCAAATAAACAAATGGCTTGCTGATCAAGATAAAAAAAAAAAAAAAGTCATTCTTGATTCCTCACTTTTCCTCACATCTACTGCATAATCTATTAACAGGCCTGCCTTCAGCTCCAAATCCAACCAGCATCATCTCTTATGACACATGCAATAGCAGGGAAGACACACCACTTCTACTCTGGACTCTTTACAAACTACTTTCTATATCGTAGTAAGTGCTAGCTTCTGAAAATACATCAGAAATATCTTGAGAAATCATTTGATCATGTAAATAAAAATTAAAAAAATAATTACTAATTATCAAATTCAGGATAAAATCCAAACTGTTTATCATGTCCAATAAATCTCTGCATGATTTGGTCACTGCCTACATCACTTCCAACATCATCTCTTACTACTCTCCCTACCCATTCATTCACTCATTTCCAGACACATTTTTATTTTTGCATTAGGATTATTACACTGCCTTTTCTCTTTGCATATGAGACTCACCACTTTGATATAACATGACTATTCATTATTCTATTGCATTCCCTGGCCATTTTACCTGAATTTTGATCTCTTGTTTACACTCTTTTCCATCCATCTGACTAGCATTTACTTTATCTTGTTTCTTTTTTAAAAAATAATTTCTGTCTATATGTCCCTAACTTCTATCCTCACTGTTGAATGTCATCACTATTCTACAGAAGGGCTCACTCCTGCACCCTACTGTCTCATACCTTAGATAATTAATGTTAATGCAACATTTTAAGATCTACGTAAACATATAAGCTGCAGATATTTGTAAACAAAAGTTTACATAAAAACATATATAATAATGGTTTAAAACATAATCTGATTTCAAGCCCTGTTTTTAAATAATAGTCACAGAGTTTTCCAGCTGTTCTGCTTTTAGAAAGTTGCTTTTCCTTTTTAGACTTTAGTTTCCTTATCTATGAAATGGAAATAATAATATCTAAAACATAAAATTTTGTGAAGATTAGACTTATATAAAGTCCTTTCCAAGCACTGATCACATAATAAATTAATAGTAAGCATATAATCTGGCCCATAATTATAGCAGATTAATGGTTTGGAAACTATCAGTTTTCTATTAATGCAATAACAAATTATTATGCTTTTAGCATCTTAGAACAACACAAACTACTTATCTTGTAATTCTGTATGTCAGAAGCCCCAGATAGTTTTCTCTGGGCTAAAATACAGATGTTGGCAAGGTAGTATTAGTTTCTGGAGACTGTAGGGGAGAATCTGTTTCCTTTCTTATTTAAGTTGGCAGAATTCAGTTTCTTGCTGCTGTAGGACTGAGATCCCCATTACCTTGTCAGCTGGGAGCTGCTCTTTGTTTCTAGAAGCTACCCACATTCCTTGGTTCGTGGCTTTTTCCTCCATCTTCAAAGCCAGCAACAGCTGGTTGGGTCCTTCTCACACTTTGAACCTCTCCTGCCTCTTTTTCTGCCACATCTCTCTGATCGACTTCTCTGCTTTCCTGTCCCACTTACAAAGGTCCATATGATTACATTTGGCCTACCCAGATAATCTGAATATTCTGAATGTTTTAGTATCTGTAACCTAAATTCCATTTACAAGATCCCATTTTGTCATGTATATTAACATATTCTCGTGTGCCAGTGATTAGAATGTAGACATCTTTAGGGAGATATTATTCTGCCTGTCAGGAACAACATTTGTTAAGAGCTGCTGCACACCAGAGAGAGAGAGAGAGAGAGAGAGAGAGAGAGAGAGAGAGAGAGAGACAGAGACAGAGAGACAGAGA
>NW_011888802.1:8567206-8634343 GCF_000151845.1 Pteropus vampyrus | reverse complement strand
AGAGAGAGAGAGAGAGAGAGAGAGAGAGAGAGAGAGAGAGACAGAGACAGAGAGACAGAGACAGAGACAGAGAGACAGAGAGAGACAGAGAGAGACAGAGAGACAGAGAGAAAGAGACAGAGAGAGAGAATCTGACTTAAAATATCATTTTAAAATATTTTCCAACTTTCCATGTTTCTAATAGTATGTATTCCTATAACTTTGTACTCAAGTATGCACAAGCATTACTGGAGAATGCCTGAATTAACACTAAGCAATGAACAATGTATAATTTGGTATTAGAATATGCAAACACGCACACACAAGAGATTCATACACACACAAACACACGTCTTCACATCCATCCATCCCTGCCTAAAATTAATATGCAGGTCTAAGTGCAATGTGATTTTTATTTTAATTCCTTCAGTCTCACCTGGGAATTGATGTTTCTCTTCTTGAGAATGTGATTAAGATAAACTTCACAGTTCTAGTTGCATCTGATGTTTGTTGTTCTTTTTGTTTCTTGGCTCTAAATTTTAAATAATTTATTTGTTCATTAGGAATCATTTCCTTTTTACAGTAATTTTTCAATCCTAGGTTTCTCAGTTTATTTGCCAATAATTTTAAGCACTTCAGGTGCTAAGTATAGGTTCTTCATCATCTGATTTTCTAGATTGCTGATTATATTCTTTTTTTACCTATTATCTGGTGCACAACCTCATACTATATGGAAACTTAAAAAAGACTATTTCTCTCCTCCAGGTGTGATAAAAGTATGCCTGTCAAAACTGCCTTTGACCTCAAAGAAATGATTTTATCTTTGTGCTCCAATAGGAGAGTTACAAAGATTGACCTAGTTTTAGTAAAAAGAAAACTACTTTTAGGTTGAGTCATACCTGGGAAGTATTTCCCAAGGTGCAGAAAACATTTATTCTATCTATGCATAATTGTTTAGTCCCAAAATATGACACCCCTGCTGACTGCAGCTACCTGGGTGTTGCTGTTTCATTGTCCCATGCACACTTCTGTGTCCCGCTGTCTATCCTGGTTCTATATTTTTACAAATGTAATCCTGACCTAAGAGAAGCTTTTTATTTCATGTTTAGTCTTATAAAGCAGCTTTCAATAGCTGATGGTTAGAGGGATAAATAAACCTCATGGGTCAATGTTATAGTTATTTTCTAATCATTTCACTATATATGCACACTATTTAATTGTTTAAGGGATAGAGTGCATAAATTCAATTAAAGTATTGATTTAATATTTATTCATCTCAGTCTCTTATGGATCTGGAATCAACTCAGTACTTGTTCTTTGCTCCCTTTCTTTTGTAAATTCCAAAATTGATTTAAGCATTTTAAAAAATAATAATAAAAAAAAATGTTGAAAAACTTACGCAATCCACAATTCTATTTCTTGGAAATAATGATATTTGATGAGTTCTCTTCTAATTTCTTCTGGTGGTCACCTCTATAATAGGAAGAGATATGTTTACATATTTTTTCCTATTTATCAGCATAAACCCTATATTTTTATTCTCTACTACAAGAGATGAGATACATGGCTGATTCACAATCTTTACCATTCCTTCTAATCTCTGTTAGATTTATGGGTTTTTTTTTTCTTTTTATCAGTCTTATATATCTGAATCCTGTGTGAAATATGATTTTAAGGCATCAAATTTAGGTAATATATTTGACTTCTCTTTATACAAAATTCTCTGCTGCGTCTCTTTTCCTCTCCCTCTTTCTTCCTCTCAGCTGCTCAACATCATTTCTTTCACAATGTTGGCATTATTAACACTTGCATTTCATTACATCTTGCAATTCTTTCATGCATTGTCTTTGAGTGATTTTAAAAATAAAAGATTATGAACACTTTCTATTACAATAAAGTGATATAAATAATATATCCTAAACAACCACTTTACTGGACCTGTAGAGGACATGAAATCAGTTTTTTCTAAAACTACTCTGAGATTAGTCTAAAAGTCAAGACATTAAAATCAGTTTTTAAATACACCATAACTGCATTGAAGTCATGTCACTGTTTAGTGTCCTTCATATTTGAATCATAAATTACATAGCCAATTTTTTTCCTATAATTTTTTTCGTGTCTATTGTTGACTGAAAGAGATAAGGCTTTCTTTACCTTATCTGTGAGATCTTCAAGTATCTTCATTCTACTAATAATTAATCACTGAATTAGATTGATTGCACTAAAGATCTATTGCAAAATGCCACTTAAAGATTTGTTTTTAAGACATTGTTGCATAAGATCCATTTTTTTTCTTAAATGTAAATTGTAAAAATAATAGATCTCTTAATAAGTTGTTTAGCAGCATATTTATTTATTTTAAAAATTTTAAAAATTTGAAACTTTTTTTCCCTCCTTAGAGATTAGACATGAGATCATGAAGGACCAAAGGTGAACTGGGTGTTAACTTTATAAAGCTGAATGACAAAACATCATGTGTCTTCTAGAACTGGCTCTCAGATAAAAAACCCAGTTATCTAAGGAGAGCTACTAAGAGGAAAGTGGACCAGGGTGCCTGAACAGACTGTGTTTTTAGGAGGGGATTACTAATCCAGTTTCTTGATTGATATAGAAACTGAACCCCAGTGTTGAAATCTCTTTACAATTACCTTTCTGGTTAGAAAGTGACAAATGTTTCAAATGCCAAAATTGTGTGCTAATACTTGAAATTTTGAGAAAAACTTCAGTCAGTTATGATTAAAGCTCAGAAAAATTTCAGATTCTAGCAACAGTTTTACTTATAAGTTTAACTCTTTAAATGTGTTTCATGAGATGAAGCTTATCTTTCAGTTGCCATTGATATATTAGTGATAATTTGGCAGAAACTTGTTAAAGGCTAGTAATCACACAATATGTCCCATTTAAAAATGAATCCATTTTACAAGATGTTTTTGATTTGTATCGAAATATGGTGCATGTCTTTGGATCTTATGGGAATTATTATTCTCTGGTGTGAAGTGAATAACTGTAGATAAGATCTTTAATCATGAAGACTTTGCAAGGCCAGTCATGGCTCATTCCTCTGTTGATAATGTAGAGTAACGAAATATTTTCTACAAAGGTAAATTTCATGCTTTTATATTTCTACTTAAATTAAAAGTAGAAATGTACTTAAGGCTACAATCTATTATTTGAACAGAACTGCCCCTCAAAATGCCAGGTGTTAAAAATTACTTCTTGTGCATAAAATGCTGTTGGAAGTTTATAACAAAATTAATACCAATGATTTTCTTTGATTTTGGAACTTTACATATAGTACCTATTGCATTTAAAATTCTTTCATTCTAATACATAAAAATGTGTTCAAAATGTTATATTTTTTACTAATTTGCAATATGAGGATTAGTTTATTGCAATGCTTAGATTTTTCTAGATTGTATAAATAGCTACCAAGACCTACTCAGTAATATTAGACAGAATGTGATTTCTAAACTAAATATGTGAAACTACTATGCTTTCTATTAGCTATGTTATATTGAGCAAAGTAAATAGAAATAAATGAACAATGCTTTTATAATAAATTATTGTTTTTATTAATATAAATTGAGAAGGCATTTATGAAAATGCTTAGTAGAGGTTTGGAAGAGAATTAGTACTTAATAAAGGCTCATTTTGTTAACTTATGCTACTATACATAATAAAAAAGAAAAAATTTAATCAGCACAATAAAATTTTACACTAGAAAAATAACTTTGTTTCATCTAGTCAGAGTTTTTATCCTCAGGCAAAGTAAACATAAGAATAAATCTTTTTTTAGTTCAGCTAACTGCAAAAAGAGTATTCAATAACAAATAGTTATTTGAAGAAAATTCCTAATGATTTAATAGAATGTAGAATGTTTTCTGAACTGTTTTCTGGGAAATTATAGAGCTTGAAATTACACACCAAAGTTTTCTTGAGATAAGAGTAAATTGAATAGAACTGTGGTAACCTATCATTTATATTTTTCTATTTACAACCTAAATCTTCTATGCTACATTTTGTAGTTATACATTATTTCTCTACTGATACCTTCACTCCACTAAGTTATAACAGTTCTCTAAAACAAACTGAAGTGCGATACTGAGTTTGTTATTCGTAACTTACAGTTTGAAAGCTGTGGAATCAAAATAGGAAGGATTTCTTGTTCGTTTAATGTAAATATTAAGAATTTATAAATGCTTTTGTGAAATTTAAGAAGACCATTTATTTGAATTGCATGGATAAAACCACAATTTAGAGGAAATTTTTTTGAGATAAATAATCAGTATTTTTTTCAAGTGGGTAATGCAACCAGGTCTGTCTTCTTTTTGGGAATAATGCATAACTTAGTTTTTAAATATTTAAAGTAAATATTCAAATATTTAAAGTAAATATTCAAATATTTAAAGTAAATATACAAATATTTAAAAGTTCAGTAACTTTTTAAGTAAAGGATATTTTTCAAGTAATACATCCAACTATTTCATAGAACTCAAATCCTATATTGTGAAAGAAGATTCATTTGAGTTCAAAGAAAACAAATTTCAGTTTATAAGGTAGATTATTCTTTCCAATTTAGTTCTGACAAAATAGAAGAAAATAACTTATTTTGAAGCAAAATGGGCGCTTTAACCAACAAGTGTTAAATACATGTAGTTTAATCCATTAACATTTGTAAATACTTAATGGATATGCTAAAAAGTACTCAGTAATGTAACATAATAATGAAATACAGTATCTATTATAACTCTTTGTCTTTAAAATTAGTAAAATGTAACAGATTTAAAGATGAAAGTTCTTTAAAATAGAATATCGTTATTATCAAATTACAAAATTATAATTTTATAAATACTATACTGTGATATTTATAGTGTTTATTTTTAAATTTTCTAATTTACCGTAATTGGTAGACTTATAGAAAATGGAATAATATAAATGAATAGATAATTAAAATACATATGTCACTAAGTTGTTCTTTTTATTTTTCACTAAAGAGTTACAAGGGACACATCAAAATGAAACATAGTTTAACTTTATCTCTTTCTCATAAATATTATATATGGAGAATATTTTCTAAATGATACAATTGGATTTATTAAGTTTTTTTCTTGCCATTTAGAATTAAATCTAACTAGTTAAGATTGTTTCATCTATTCCAATATTACACATATAAAGAATAAAAAAATAGATTTCACAGAACCTATCAATCTATCATCTATCTATCTATCATCTATTATCTATCTATTAATAAGTCATCTATATTTCTACAGATTTTTAGCTCACTAAATTGCTTTGTAAGCAAGCTATTTTTTTTCTATGGACTTTTTTTGTCTCTTTTGTAAACTGGTGAGATAAAATTAAACTATATTCATTAGACAACTGAGGAGCTATGACTCTAAAATCATAGCCTTCTTAGTTTAAAACTGAGATATACACTTTTATATCTGTAAAAAATAACTGTGTGAAGGTAGAATTATTATGAAATTTTATATACTTCATGTAATATTTGCATTCTAGTAAAGATATGAAAAACAATTTTGACAAATCTCATTATTAATTTTTAGAGTTTTTTTTTTATTGTTCAGATATGTGTAAGGCCCTTTATTGAAGTCAGTACTTACTTTTTAATAGAAAAAATAGTATTTGGTAAACTTTTATAGAATAATATGTAGTAGCATTTATGTGATATACTTTTTTGTAAGTATGTTATCACAAATTTTGAAGATGTTTTGTCAAAATTATATATATAATATGCAGGCATTTCAATACTTTTATACACTGTAGTTTTTTTATTCATTAAATTTATCAAAAATATCGGCTTGTGTAATAAACTTGAAATGAGTGCAAAACTAAATATTATGAAAAATAAAACTAATGAATTATATTAGTGAATATTTCATTACCTACAGCGATAATATTATATCCAGCCATAACAAAATTATGAAGATAGAATTTTACCAAAAGAAATTATTCACTCAGCTTCTCAAACTGCAGTACTTCATTATCATGTTGGGTCAATAACACATGAACCAAACACCAAATATTGATGAAAAAGAATTGTTAAAAAAAATTAATACAAAACACAGAAAAACACTTTTAATTTACTATATACTACTCTAGTTTCTATATCTTTCTTCCAAAGAGGAATCAAAAAGCTGCTTGCAAAAGCAGAAACTCTTGAACTGTAATGGAGCGTGTATTATTCATTTTGCTAAAGAAGGCACATTCGTTAGAATTGTATATCATAAAAGACTAAAAAGCAATCATAAACTTTAAAATATAATGGGTCTTAATTATTGTTGACATAAAAGCATAATGTACATAACAAAAGTGTGTTTTTGAAGGAATTAAAAAATTTAAACAGATTAGTTGTAGGAAGGGTATATAAAAATTATGACCAGTTATTACCTTTGGATGGTAAGATCATGGAATGGATGTTTTAATTTTTTTTTTTTTGTCATTGTGTTTTCTAATATTTCTATAATGACTGTGACAAAGTGATAATATAAAAAATAATTTATTTTTATTTTTGGGTTACCAGCTTTCCTTCAGAGAATGCAGAGTGTTAGTTAACTTAACAATACAGAAATCAAGTTTCATTAGAGCTATATGTTTTCAGCCAAGTATCATTCTAGGTAGGAATTATTAAGGAGACAAATGAATAAAACTAAATCGATGATAAAATGACGACATAATCTCATACCTTTTGAAAGATGTATGGGAACATAATTTTGCACTGAAAATAAGTAAACTTTCCCTTGTCCCAATCAAAAGGGAGTTTATCTTTTGGTCTACAAGGCAGATGATACTAACAAATTAGGGCTTAAAGCATTATGGTTACTAGACTCAGCCAATTCATGTTTTAAATCCTATTCCCCCCCAAATAAGTAGGTTTGAGACTTCAAATCAGTCATTTATTTCATCTCTGAAACTCAGATATTCCTTCTATAAAATCAAAAAAGTAGTAGTAATTATTTTAAAAGTACCTTAGCTGTCTTAAAGATAATTAAAATAATATATGTAAGGTATCAATGAGAGATAATTTTTTTGTAAGATTTATTCCTTTTCACCCTGTTTGTAGAACAAAAATTGAAAATGTAATGATAATTATCTCTCCCTATCTTTTTCCCCACTTACTTCGTTCATTGTCATTAAATCTAAAAATGTAAACAATGCCAGCGTTTGAAATCTACATTTTGCCCTTCTTCTAATGATTATATTGGTTGAAGCAAATTATTTTTACATAGAAAGCTCAGCTATATATATTTCCAACTTCCTTGTAAAGTGCTGAAAATGTAATGAACTTCACTTCTATATATTAGAATTATTCTTTTGTTTTAAATATTGTTGGCTTTAAAATGAAATTTACTTTGTTTGGTTCTGGTAACAATAGAGTAGTTTTTGCTGAAATAATCCTCTTGCAGATAACAATATCTAAACATGATGCAAAAAAATTACTGTTTGAAGGATCTGCAGAAGGACTATTCACAGGCAAGAACTGGAGAGAATTCAGCTCTTGAATGAAGAGTTACTTAGGTGATTGTACTGCAAGATCATTGCAAGAATGACATGACAGCAGGAAGGAAAAAAGAATTTATTCAGAGCTGAAAATATGGTTAAGGAAAATAATATCTTAGAATGTCCTTGCAAATTTGTCATAAGTTTAAGATTGTCATAATTTTAAGGTTGTTTTGTTTGTCATGTTTGAAATTGCCAAATTTGTCATAAATTTGAGAAATTTAACAGAAAGAAGGAAATAATAAAAATTAGAGCAGAATTAAATGAAACAGAGAATAAAAAGACAGCAGAAAAAGTTAATGCAACAAAGAGCTGGTTCTCCGAAAAGATTAATAAAATTAACAAACTTCTGGCTTAACTCGTTAAGGAAAAAAGAGACTAGACTCAAATAAACTAAAGCATAAATGAAAGAGAAGTTACAACAGATACCACAGAAATACAAAGGATCATACAAGAATACTATGAAAGACTGTATGCTATAAAATTCAATAACCTAAAAGAAATGGACAAGTTTTTGGAAATATATAACCTTCCTAGACTGAATCACAAAGAACTATAAAATCGAAATAGGCCAATCAACACTAATAAAATTGAAACAATCTTCACCCCGCCCCTCTCCCCAAAAAAGTCCTGGACTAAACATTTAGAGAAGATGTAAAAGCTATCCTTCTCAAACTCTTCCACAAAATTGAAGAAGAAACAATACTTCCTAACTCACTTTATGAGACCAACATTAGAGTGATACCAAAACTTGGCAAGGATAACACACATACACAAAAACTATAGACCATTATCTCTATTGAATACATATGCAAAAATCCTAAACAAAATACTAGTAAAATGAGTACAATGATACATTAAAAAGATAATATATAAAAAGATCAAGTGAGGTTTATTACAGGGGCACAAGGATGGTTCGACATATGCAAATGTATCAATGTGATACCCTACATTAACAAAATAGAGGATATTTTATGTGATCATATCAATAGATGCAGAAAAAACATTTGACAAGATACAATATTAATTTAGATTAAAACATTCAACAAAATGGGTACAGAAGCAGAGTACCTCATAATAAAGGCCATGTATAATAAACCCTCAGATAATATAATCAATGGTGGAAATCTGAAAGCTTTTCTTCTAAGATCAGGAACAAAACAAGAACGTCCATCGTCACCACTAGTATTCAACATAGAACTAGAAGTCCTAGCCAGAGCAATCAGGCAAAAGAAAGAAATAAAAAGCATCCAAATAGAGAATTAAGTAAAATTGTCACTTTTTGCAGACGACATGATTCTTTATACAGAAAACACTAAAGACTCCACCAAAAAAAAAAAAAAAACTATTAGAAACAATAAACAATTGCAGTAAAGTTGCAGGATACAAAATCAATGTACAAAAGCCATTGAATTCTTATACACTAACAATGAAAGTTCAGAAAAAGAATGGAAAAAATTCCTTTTGCACTTGCAACAAAAAGAATAAGATACTTAGGAGTAAACTTAGCAAAGAATATGAAGAACCTATATACTGAAAACTATAAGATGTTATTAAAAGAAATTAAAGAAGACATCAAGAAATGGAAAGATAGTCTGTGTTCATAAGAATCAACATATTTAAATGGCCATATTACCCAAAACAATATGCAAATTTAATGCAATTCCCATCAAAATTCCAATGGCATTTTTAAAAAAGAAATAGAACAAAAAATTATCAGATTTGTATGAAACCACAAAAGGCCCCAAATAGCAAAAGCAATCCTGAGATAAAAAGAACAAATCTGGAGGTGTCATACTCCCTGACTTTAAATTATCTTACAGAGCGACAATAATCAAAACAGCAAAAAAGCCAAAAAACAGACACACAGACCAGTGGAATAGAATTGAGAGCTCAGAAATAAACCCACAACTATATGGGCAAACAATTTCTTCAAAGGAGCCAAAAACATACAAATGAGAAAAAGAAAGTGTCTTTAATTAAATGGTGGTAGGAAAATTGGAAAGCCACATGCAAAAGAATGAAATGACTGCTATCTGCCACCATAAACAAAAATTAACTTAAAATGGATGAAAAACCTAAATATAAGACTTGAAACAATAAAATATATAGAAGAAAACATAGGTATTAATCTTATGGACCTTAGTCTTAGAGAATATTTTACGAATTTGAACTCAAAGACAAGGCAAGTAAAAGCAAAAATAAATGAATAGGACAATGTCAAACTAAAAAGTTTCTGCACAGCTAAAGAAACCATCAATGAAACAAAGAGGCAAACAGCCGAATGGGAGAAAATATTTGCAAATAATACATCCGAAAGGGGTTAATATCCAAAATATATTAAGAACTCACACAACTCAACAACCAAAAAAAAAAAAAAAAATCTAATTAAAAAATGGGCAGAGGACCAGAACAGACATTTCTCCCAAGAAGACATATGAACTACCAACAGACATGAAAAGGTGCTCAGTTTCACTAGCTATTAGGGAAATGCAAATGAAAACCACAATGAAATACCACCTCACACCTGTTAGAATGATTGTTATCAACATATCAACAAGACAAGTATTAAGTTTTGGAGAGATTGTGGAGAAAAAGGAATCCTAAAACACTGCTGGTAGGAATGTAAATTGGTACAGCTATTATAATCATTCTAACAGGTGTGAGGTGGTATTTCATTGTGGTTTTCATTTGCATTTCCCTAATAGCTAGTGAATTACCATATGACCCAACAATCCTTCTTCTGGGTATCTACCCCAAAATTTGAAAACATTTATTCATAAAGGTATATGCACTCCTATGTTCATTGCAGCATTATTCACAGTGGCCATGAAATGGAAGCAACCGAACTGTCCTAGAGATAGAGGACTAGCTAAAGAAGCTGTGGTACATATATGCAATGGAAGATTACTCATTACTCAGCCATAAGAAGAGGTGAAATACTGCCATTTGCAACAACATGGATAGATATTGAGAATATTATGCTAAGCTAAATATTTCAGACAGAAAAAGTCAAACATATGATTTCACTCATATGTGGGATATAAAACTAAAAGCAACAAATGAACAAACAAGAGAAACAAAAACTCATAGACACGGACAACAGTTTAGTGGTTATCAGAGAGAAAGAGGGGAGGGAAGGAGATAGATAAGAGTAAAGGGGGTCAAATAAATGGTGATGGAAAATTCGACTTTGGTTGGTGAACACACAATGCAATATACCGATGATGTATTATTGAATTGTACACTTAAAATCTATATAATTTTATTAATCAATGTCACCCCCAATGAATTTAATGAAATTTTAAAAATAATAAAAATAAAAATACGACAAATAAAACAGCTGAGTACATATAAAGATAAAGACAGTTTGAAAAATAGTTGACAACTTATCATGCAAAACTAAGCATAGGAAAGCTAGTGTATATTACAATACGATAAAGTAGATTAAAAAGTATTATCAGTGATAGAAACATGCTAGTAGATGATACAAAGGAAGAAGCCTAATTTTCCTTAATAAGAGGACTTTTGAAAGGTAGTCTTACAAATGAATCACTACATTTAGTGAATAAAATGGTATGATATATAAATCTAGCCAGAGGCATAAAGATAAAAGCTTGCATCAAATTTCATCAGCTATAAAATCATTTTGTTGCAGTTAATACTATAACAGTGGGCCCTACCAGTAAATAAAAAAAAAATAAGTCAGATTTTATTATAAAACTTTTCTTTATTCCCGTGAGACAAGAGGACATAGAATAAAGATCCCATTCTGACATGAATCACAGTGCTATAAAACCAATTTTAACTTTAAAATCTACACAGAAAATTTTATAAATTAAATTTAAAAAGAACATTTTATCTGGTATAGTTTTCCTTACACAGCAAAACAGCGAATGGCATTTTCTTAAGTTAGGTTGAAATGTAGAGTACTTTTTATAATTGATAAGAAATGTGTCTGAAAAATGTTAAATCTGATGGCAATGTTTGAAATAGTACTGTTCTATTTGTTCCTATTAGTGATCCTATATTTGGAAATGGAATATAGCATGGGGTTTGACATTTTACTCTATGTTATAAAGCATATATTTTCATGTGCAAAATATCTGAAAATTTGCCTTTTTTTAAGTTCCCTTCTTAAAATATCAAAGGGAAATGCTTCTACAGGTTATGAATAGGGTCAAAACAACAGAGAATTATCATTCAGTTTTGGAAATTGTTTTAAAGAATCAACATTTCTAGTATTTTTAACTTATCTCAGCTTCAGTTTCATGAGAGTTGATTATAAGGAAAATACGAGGGACTTTCAGACAGGAAATTCTCTCCTGATCTTCTTACCAACAGTAGCAACTTAACTATAAAGGTTTTTTTCATCCTTATGACTATATTTCTTGAATTTACATTTGCTCCTTATTCAATATGTTTCCATGGACTTCTTTGGACCTTCCTTCTCCACTCTCCTACACCACCCCAGAGATCTTGCCTACACAAGTAACTATCTGGTATATACAGAAATGATATCAGATTTTATTACAGTGTGGACAATCTCAAGTCACAATCATGATTATAGAGATCAGCTCTGAATAGCTATATCATTAACTCTACCATCCAGCTTTCTGCAGTATTCTCAGTTACTTTCAGATCCAATCCTTGATAGAGTGCTCATCTTCCCAGAGTTACCTCAATTTATTTTTTAGTGAAATACTTCCAAAGAAGGAGTAGAAATTTCTCAAATGACAGTTTCTAATAACTCAAGATTGTAGCTACATATCCTGTATTGCAAAACCACAACATCCATGAGACTGTATCAGTCTTTTGCCCCTTCTTCGATTCTTTCTTTATTCTCTTATAATTGTCATTGTGATAATTTATTTCCATTTACATAATCCTAGCTTTCACCTACATCAGGTGCTTTTTAATATTCTTAACATATTTTATAATATATCTCTATGTATTTTAGTTTAAGTTGTATTCACATACAATTATATGAATAAACTATAGAACAAACACAAAATATTTCTTTTTGTAACACAAAAGATACATAGAATATAAACAGTTGGAAAGATTTGCTAAATATCACTGTCAAAAATTCTACAAATTTCTACCCTTGATAGCATCCTTCACTAACATGATATCATAAGAATATTCTGGGCTTGCTGCCTACAGGTGTCCTCTGTGCAAAGCTGGATGAACTCCAGGTAGTTTATATGCTATTGTTAGCACAGTGTATGGATGTATACATCATTCTTTATTTTGAGAGTGTGCTGACATGGAGTTAAACCAATATACAGACCTTGTGCTGTACATGTGGCTCTACTCCCGTGAGGAGCTGGGACAACTTATATCATTGTGCTTTTAACTCTTAAAAAAAAAAAAATAGTATACATTGTAAGCTTTATTCAGGATTTATCAGAGCAGACTAGAGATTCTATTGTATTTAGGATTCCTATTTGAATGGCTTGAGTTGGGTAAGTCTGACTTTAGTACAATTCTTGGTGAGATCTAAGTCTTGAATATTACAGCTTTTCCTTCATCTCACTTCCCTGCTACGTTGCTTGATTAGCTTACCTTGACTGCCAGCCACACTTCAGCTACGTGCAGATTGGATGCTATTTTTCACAAGCAATTCATCTTAAATGCTCAGTTATTAAGCCACAAAAAGATTGATTTAAAACTCAAGAAACATCTCACTTCTTGCTATGGTAAACTACAGTTTCTTAAAGAGTAACATGTACATAAGTAAAATAAAATAAAACAAAATAAAATAAAATAAATGATTTATAAAGAATTTCATGCAGTGCAATCTATAAGAGACACATTTTTCACTATCTAAAACTATATTCACCTTTAAGATGCAAATTTTTAAAAAGGACAAAATCGTCAGCCTATGAATTACTGAGAGCTATATTAGATTGGCAAAAACAAAAGGATAAAAATCATACTAACTACATAGATAGGTGTAATTAATGTAAAATTATTTTAAAGTAAGCTAGGATTCACACTACGAAAAAATTTAATATACATAATAAATGTCATTTTTAAAAGCATTATGCAAAGTGTTCTAATTTCATCAAACTACTTTTAAAATAATTTCTCTCGACAATGTTTAATCTTATCTAAGTGATATGTTCAACTCTCTTCAAAACCGAATTCCATTTCAGAGTATAATAAAAAAAAGGAATGTTACTGAAGTGGCTACCATCTTCGAAAATCAAAAATTTCAGAATACATTTTATCTTCTTGCATAGAAATATTCAATGATCTGAATTCTAAAATATCTCATTTTTAAAACCTGTGTGTGGTAGCCTAAAAATCAAGAGATTTCAGTTCTTGTCTAGTGATTAGTCAACAGATAACCAAAATAGACTTAATGACCTTGAGCAAGTTATCTTAACCAAATCTAGTCTAAACTCTAAGTATTGAGAGTTTGAATTAAACAAATTGTAACAAGTGACCTTCTATTTTATATTTACTCTATCTAGGTTGCCTTAAATATTTGGCTATCTTGATTAGAAAAAGTATTAAGACCATGTAATTGACTGTAGAATAGAGTTCTCAATCTCAACACTATTAATATTTTGAGTCAAATAATTCTGTTATGGGGATTGCCCTGAGTACTATAGGATGTCTAACAGCTTCCCAGGCCTCTATCTATAAATGCTAGTAGCAGTGAAAATCACATTGTATCAATCAAAATGTATTCAGATATTCAAATGATCTCTGTAGGCAAAAATCACCTTCAGTTGAGAACCACTTCTACAGAAGGAAAGAAGCAATGCTCTTACATACCAATAGCTTACATGTACTAATATCATCATTTTTCCAATACATTTATTCAGTATCTGATACACTAGTCATATTAGTTGACACTGAAAAGAAGTTTGATTATCACTTACTGTCATTCCATTTCAGAAGTAATAAATCGTGATTCTCTGACATTCGGAAAGAAATCTATATTTACTAATTATCAGTATGTCAGTAAGTTAGTTATCAGCTTCAAAATATTTTGCTTAAATACTTCCTTTTGGTTATTATTTAGTATCTGAGAGGATACTACAGAATAATTTTAAAGTTTTTAAGAAAATACTTATGATGACAGAATATAACAGAAACTAAGCCTTAGCTCATATGTCAATAGTAATCATAGGACTCAAATAGAAACAAACATAATTTTTAAATTTTCTCGAGCTTTAAAATTTCTTAAAGCCTTTTCATTTATTGCATTTTATTTACTGGAATTTAGAAGAAATAAAAAATGATTTTGCATTATTTAGAAGAATCACTATTTTTTTAAACTTATCTTTAAATATCAAGATACTGATCTTGAGCACTTTTATTTTTAAGCAACATTGCTTCAGTTCTCATACATTAATTTCTCAAAATAATTTTATTCATTGTAAAAAAAAGTTGTTAATAAAAATAATGTACCTTTATTTTTTAAAGACAAGATATAGCAAGTAAAAGGGGCTTCTTACATGTCTTCACAGGAACTTAGATCACTACCATTAGCCTAGGATATGACTTTCAGCCTTCTTGTCTGGCATGCTGATTCCATTAATGTAGGAACTTAATCTAGAAAACTTATTTGCCATACTGTAACTCACATTGTGACCACTGAATGAAACCACATACCAACTGAATTATTTACACTGAAGAATAAATGAATTAATGTATATTCAAAAATAACAAATTCAGAGTGGGATGCATTATTTACCTAGACTGTGTTGTACTGTCTTAGGGTACAAGATAGCAGCTTCTTACCAAATAAGACTAATATAAACTTTTGGTGAATACAGAGCCAGATTAAAGAGAATTAGACAGTCTTAATAAGTAATGAAACTGACCATACATATATTTATTTATTATACAAAATTAAGCACCTAAAATATGGAAGGCACACTGCCCAGTGCTAAGAATATATTGATGAGGAAAAGATTTCTTATGGATCCCAAATGAATATTGGCTGATTAGGAAATTCTCGCCTCCTTATCAGACTAATGATTACGGCAAATTCTAAACACCTTAACAATTAACAACCTTAAATTCTGACAATTTAACACATTGAATATTTTAACTATTTTGAAATAATTATAGTTTCACAGCAAGTTACAAAGGTAGTACAGAGATAATGTACCATTAACTCAGTTTTCCTCAATGGTAACATCTTATGTAACTACAGTTGACAAAGATTCTCTCATTGATGAAACTCTAGCCAGACGCCTCTGAGCCCCCTTCTAGAATAGGGCTCAACTTTGGCCTCTTAAGACTTGAAGAAACACTAGCATATATTCTAACAGGCTAAGATCTCATCCATATGATAGCCCTAGCTTCCTTTAAAGTATCTGCCTGAGTAAACTCAAAGCTTCCAAAAGTTACTGTTTGCTCCAGCCAAGACCCAAGACCTGTCTCCCATTCTCTGTGGGATTGTAGGACCCTAACTTTGATAAGGGCCAGTTAGCAAACCCAGATAGGTTTCACATAGACCAACCCTCTCCTTCCAGCTTTTTGTAATTTTTTTTACTTCCCTCACTATACTGAGTTACTGCTCATCTCCTTCCCTAATTCACCATTCTCCTTTTAAAAACACCCAGTGACCTCTGAAAAAAAAACAAAAATTGAGTTCAGTTCATTCTGGACTCTTCTCTATTGCAGTAGTACATACTAATTAAAATTTGTCCTTACCATTTTAATTAGTTGTCTGGCTTTGTTTATCTCTGACTTAGTCAATATCAAAACCAGAAAAGTAATATTGGTATAATCCAAGACCTTATTCAGATTTCAGCACTATTACCTACACTAGTATGTGTGTGTGTGTGTGTGTGTGTGTGTGTGTGTGTGTGTGTGTGTGTGATTTATGCAGTTTAATCACATGTTAGATCCATGTAACCACAATCACAATCAAGATACAGATTGTTACCTTACTACAAGATCCCTTTTACTACACCCTTTATAGATGTACCTTTCTCAATACCTCCCAGCATAGCCCTATAATTTTGTCATTTAAAGAAGATTATATAAATGCAGTCATATAGTCTATATTTTGTGTAAGGCTTTTTTCTTTCAGCATAATTTCTTTGAGATACTCCAGGTTCTTCTATGTATAAATAGTTTGTTCCTGTTTATTGTGGAGTAGTGTTCCAGGATACGGAGGTATAATGGTTTGTTTAAAACCGTTAATCCATTGAAGGAAATGTGGCTTGTTTTAAGTTTGGGGCTATCAAAAATAAAGTGCCATGTGCACGTTTTTGTATCAATGTAAGTTTCCTCTTCTCTAAAATAAATGGCTAGTAGTGAGATTGCTGAATCATACGATAAGGGTATTTTTGGTTTTTGTCATTGTTGTTTTTTATGAAACTACCAAAATATTTCTGGAGTAGCTGTGTCGTTTTACATCTTACCACCAATGTATCTTTGCCAGCATTTGGTGACATAGTGCATTTTATCATGGAGTAATTTTATCATCCTGATGAGATAGGTCATATTAACAGTACATTTATAAGATATTATTAGAATATTTATATAAATGATCAATTATATAATACACTAATTTGCAAATAAAATGTAAATTTAAGTGAAAACTATTATTCTTCTGATTGTAATGTATTTCTGTAGATTCTTTTTAACATATTGACAGCACACAGACAAAATTTGATAAAATATATTTGAAGGAATAAAATTCCTGTTATCTAGAAAGTTTATAATAGCATTTCATACTCTTGGAAATTGAAGAATTCCAAGCTAAGAGCTAATACTAAAGCACGTTACAAATTTGGTTGGCTAGAGAACCCGCAGAGCTCTTTAAGCAACACAAAGTGAAGCAAACATTTGACAATTATTTATCTTTGACAGTTTAAGAATTCTGTAGTTAATTGTCCAAGTGGATTAAGCAGCCCACAAAGTGGTTTACTCCAGTGATACTTTTCTTTCCACTCTGACTTACGGAAGCTGTCAAGTCCTACTGGTGCTTAAATGCTTAATTTAACTCAAAATTTTGTGTGCTCAGTTACCACGGAATTCTAAAGTATAACTATATGTTGGCCTATATTTTTAAATTAATTTTTATGTGAAAAGAAGTATGTTTACATGTTATATATTTGCATATTATATATGATAGCATACGTATGTATATACCTATATCTATGTATATAATACAAACACCCCTATACCCCTATATGTATGTGTATGTGTGCATTTTTTTCCTTAATAAAAAGTCAAAATGTATTGAGCACTCTTTATGTGTGAGGCATTACTATATAATCTAATAGGTATATTATTTCATTAATTATCAAATCATCATATATTTTCAAGTGAAGACTCGGAGTTGTTAAATTTTAATCTGGAGGCCAGATTAAAATCTACTACACTGTATTTTATTAACTTCAACAAAGAGAAGAGGAAAAAAAATTGAATAAATTAGTCACCAAGTTCAAATGTGTATTAAGCTGAACCACTGGAGCAACTTTGCTGCCTGAGGGATTGGTTGGCATCCCCTCACTACCTCAAACTCATACACGGATTGAATGATTTTCTAAGCAGAGTCTAAAAGACTGTTTCCTAATGTTTATTGAAAGCAATTACACTTGTAGTTCCTATATATTACTTATTTATTGTTAAAGATTTTGGTTATTTATAAAAGATCAATGATAAAAATCTACTGCCGAAATTTCTGCTTTGAAGATTTCTTAATTTCTATAAATAAATCTAGACTGGATATACATTTTGTAATTCTTTATTTTCCAGTGAATCTATATTAGAGCTTACTTTTTTCCTTATTCGACTCTACTGACTACAAATTATATATTTAAATATATTCCTCTGTGTGAAAGTAGTAGTTCCTGACATGTGCCTGCCAGAACAGGGTGGATTGTTACTTGCCTTATGTTGGAAAAGTTTGCATTTACACTTATCAATTTATTCATCCTTTTAAATTGTGTAAGTTTTCAATTACCAATTCTCTAAGAGAGGACAACAAATTTTTGTTTTCTACTGTCATGCGAGAACTAGAGGTTTCAGTGATATGTCACTGTGTGAGGGGCCATGGTGATGATCCTCAGCCTGTAGGATGACTGTGCACAGAACTGCAGGTGGAGCGGGAGGAGGGATCCGGTCTTTGCAGGACAGGGTGGATCCTTTGAGCCCCGAGAGGCGCGGGTATGTTTTCCAGCCACCCTTTGCCCCCAGTTCAGTCTCTTAGTGGAGGATGCTCCCCAGCAGGCGCGGCGGTCATCTCAGGAGTGTCTCAACTCCACCCGGAACCAGACTGGAGTCCACGGTGGGGCCGGGGAGGCTGTGATGATGGATGCTGAAAAGCCACTGGGAGAGGCCCAAGGTAGCTGCCAGCAGGGCAACACCCAGAAAGAGTGGCACCCATTGGCCCACACGACCCTGCTGCTCCTCAAGGTCCTGGGCCGGGAAGTTGAAACACTATGCACGAAGGATCCTTCCGAGCAAATGGAATGTGGCATCCAGTTGCTCTGAGGCTAGCCCAGCCACTCTGCATGCCGCCGCGGTGCTCAGCAAGGCGCCCGGCCAGCGGTGGATCAAGCAGTTCCTTAAGACTGAGTGGCTTTCTTATCTCCAATAGGATACAGAAAAGAGACAGATGCCAGTGCCGTGATAAGTGATGACATATAAAACTCCATCTTGCTAGCACTTTGCTCTAGAGAATCTTTGCTGGCTTAATGAGGCACGTGGCCCTCTTGGAAAAGGCCACATGGCCAGGAGCTGCAGTGGGCCTCTAATAGCTGAGAGGTCCCTAGGGGCTGAAGGTGGCTTCCAGTCAATAGCCAGCAAGAAGCTGGGGCCCTAAGGCCACCAACCACATGGAAATAAATCCTGCCAGCTTTCTCCGTGAGTTTGGGGGTGGACGGTTTCTCCAGTCAAGCCACGTGTGGCAGTCACCTTGATTGCAGCTTTGGAAGATTCTAAGCAGAGGACACAGATAAGCCAGGCCCAGGCTTCTGACCTGCAGAAAGTGTAAGATAACACATGTCTGCTATTTTAAGTTAACAAGGTTTTGATAATTTTTTATGCCACAAAAAATTAGTAAAAAGTTAGCAAGATGAAATCTAAACCAAGGTATATATATGGGATAATTACTTTTAATTTAGTCTGTCTAGGTAAAATATGGGGGATTGTTTATAGTTTTACTGTGCTCTTTTTTAATATATTATTTTTTTATGTTATTTTTATTCTTGAGTTTTAAAATTAGTTTACTAATAAAACCATCAATAGAAAACTAATATTAGGCTAAATCAACTGAACTCCCAAATCCATTGAGATTAAATTTCTACCAATGTGAAGATTAAACTTAATCACAGAAAAGAATTTAAAAGTTATATTTTTGAACACGAGATTGAACTAGAGATTTGTATCCACTCTACACAAACACACGATTTTTTCTTATCAACGTTGAAATAGTATTCATATCATTTGCCTTTTTAACTTAATTATTGTTTCATTTTCATTTTAGTACATACAGATCTACTTCATTCATTTGAAATGCCTAAAAATATTTCATAGCATAGATGCAGTAAAATTTATCTAACCATTTCCTTAAGGATGGGTACTAGGAGCATTTTCTGTTTTTATTATCATAAACAATATTGTGAAATGCTTAGTAACTGCTCCTTTTATTTCTGTAGGAAAAGTGTATTATTGGTCAAAGAGAGTATGCATTTATAACTGCAAGATTCCTAGTAGATTCAATAAACAGCTGATGATTGCTTTCCAAAGTGTTTTGAGGACATTTATTTTTACTTATTTTTCTGTAGTAAAATATTAGCTACATGAAATCTAAACCAAGGTGTATATGGGGATAATTACTTTTAATTTAGTTTGTCTAGGTAAAATACAGGGGGTTGTTTATATTTTCACTGTGCTCTTTTTTAATAGATTATTTTTTGGTCTTATCTTTATTCTCGAGTTTTAAAATTAGGTTACTATTAAAACCAATGGATGGAGTTCCCTAATGAAGGACTTCTTTCACAATAGTCTTTCTCCTTCTCCCTGGGCATGGTACTAATTTGATATCCTTTTTTTTTTTTTTTTTTGATACAAATCTTTGGCAGCCCAAATAATGCTTTTTAAGGAGATTGACTATGAACAACTTGAACAATAATTTCTCAGAATAAGCATCTAATTTGACTTTAGTAAAAATTCATATTTTAAAAGGAATACTGACAACTATCTAATGTTTCAGATGTTTTCTCCTGCATCACTGTGAACATCAAGACAATGATAAATTCAAACTTAACTAAATATTTGTGAAATGATGATGTATCTTTCCCAAGAATAATTTCCACTCGAATATCAACTTGACAAGTAAATATTAGACCAGAAATGCTAAAGCGTTTATGGTAAAGTGACTAATAAAAATGCCTGCAGTTAGAATGGATAAAATATTTTCACATTTCTTCCAGCATTTTAATGAAATGTTTACATAAAATATATAGCAGTTTTCATTATGATATTTACATGCAGTGTTAGAAGTGCTTGTCTTAGGAATATTTAGCTAAAATTTTATCTCTTTTTATATACCTCTTTTCTGCATTATCATTCATAATATAATTAAACAATACGAGACTGCTGTTCTTGAGATCTAATTGTAATATGAATGGAAACAACATTTCAAAAGATAATATAATACATGATTTCTTTCAAGGCCATTTAATGTTTATTTACAATAAGTGCATTTATTTCTACAGCAGAGAAAGAATGATTTTGCAGTAAGATGAAACAGAGACCATGTTTTCTTTAATCCCAGAAAATACAATCTATCAGCTTTTATAAGAAATAAACCTGCTGTCATGCAAGAAGTTATGATAATAAGCGTATAGTAATCAGTGATAGTAAATATAAGAAGTAAAAAGTGTTCTGGCTCCTATACCAATCAGAGTTTTATGTGTTGGTGAGAGATCAATTTCTATATCAGCAAACAAGTGGAATACTCCATATTGTACAATGGTGTCACATTCTCTTAGCTTACTTACATGATTGCTATGTAAAATTTTGTGAACAATTACCAAATATTTGGTACTAAGTTTGGAGGATGAATTGAGAGAAACATAGGACTGCTCAGGTTTGACTCTGCAGAGGTCTTGAGTAGACATCAGGCCAAGACTGCAAGGCTGAAGCGTTTTCCATGTGAAGAGAGTGCTGCCTGTGTTTTCTAGAACAGCTCCTTTTGATTTCAGATTGGAAAAAAAGCAGAGTGAAGAAAAGCTTTTATATTTTCTAATGGGAAGAAAAGTGTTTAAAATACGTAAGTCGGACGATGGAGTAAAAAAGGAAATTGAAAGTTAAACCTAAGGATAGGGAGTGCCAACACCCATATTTACAAAAAAAGTTAAGAGCAGAACTTCTTGCATTATAATCCATTATTACCAGAAAAAGACAGATAATCCACGTAGTAAACCAGAACATGCAAATAGAAGTGTCATGATGAACTCATTTCTATAAAAATGACCACCACAAAATGTTTAGCTTATAGAGGAAGAATCTGAAAAAATTAGCAAGTCAAGACTGAAGACCTGAAGCCAGCCCAAACCTGAAGCTATTCTTTTATTTTATTTTTTTATCTTTCTTCAGTTTTGCCTCATTATCCCTCCTCTTTACAAAAATTACTTGCTATCCTAAGTTAGAACAGTATGTTACAGACAGAAACATCAGGCCTTGAGAATACTTAAAGCTTCAAGACTCATAAAATAAATTTATAAATATTAAGCTTTTTAAAAAAGTAATGAGAATTAGTTGTCTGATCTATTTTCTAAACTTTCTTTAATAGGGAAAATAAGTCAGCCAGGTGAGCAAGGTTGAGATCCTGAAGAGAAAAAAATGCTTTAATATTTTATCCAATTCCACTGCAGCATCAAGATAATATGAAATATAAAATACCCTGCATGATTAAGGGGATGATCTTATTCAACCTATTGCCTAGGAAGAATGATTATTAATGATAAAGGTCTCGAAGAAAAGGAAGGGTGCCCGAGGTTTTATAGAAGCAGGTAAAGAGTCATCTCTGAATCTTACAAGAGACATGAGAAAGAATGGACAGTCAGTCATCATGAAAACGGGTGGTTCTTTTGAGGTTAGCTCTTTCTGAAACACAGAAGGGCGGAGAAGTTTCTTAATCATCACTAATCTCTGGGAATACAGACCCCAGGTTAAATTCAACATTTACCGTGTTATATGACCATTAATTCTCTATTCCACTGCAAAAGTACTTTTAATTGCATTGCCTGTTGTTTTGTTCAGTATCAATTGAATCAGGTCCTAGGTGATAAATTCCTTTTAAAAGTCATTTCTAAGAAATACTGCTAACTTTATTGAGTATAATTGTTTTTTTCTTTTATTACACAAGGAGAATTATGTAAAACCATTCTTACAGTTTTTCCTGTGCCTAAGCAGAAAGTCAAATTGAAAGTCTAATTTCAATTACAGATATATATATATATATGTATATTTAACATTATTTCCATAGTGTTATTTATAAACATTTTATGTTAGCAGTGTTATTGTTTGAACATATTTTTTAACATCACCCAAATGTTTTTCTTACGAGTATAGAAGCAATGATACACAGCTCAGTGAAAGCTTCTTTTTGTTGCTTCTTTAAAGCCAACCTCATATTTGTTGAAATAATTTATTTATAAACTACAAAGAATTTTTGATTGTCTCTGGGAATCATGGTAGCAGAACAAGAATTATGTAGCTATTGGTGAAAATGATTGTATAGGAATTATCATAGGTATTTGGCAAAGTAATTGTGCAACAATGGTTAGGGAGTAAAGAGATAAATCCAAAAGCCAAGCCATCTCAATGATATGCAAAATCAGTATTTAGATCAAACTCCTCAGAAATATTTGTGAAATCTCCTTTTGCACTATTGTTTTGGTCTGGGTTCTCATCACTTGACTAAGAGAGATTGTGAATGTCAAAAGGAAGAACTTGAAAATGATACAACTTACTTGGGTAATTGGAATCCTACTAGTCTTGTTATTACAATTCTTTACAGTTTTCTACTTCATTTGTTCAGATAACAGCAAGTAAGTGTTCACTTAGTAGCAAAAAGTAACCGGTACTTGATAGCCTACTGTATACCAAGTAAGATTTATATACAATATCTCATTAGGTTATAATATCTGTGAGATCAAAATAGCAGTGCTACTTACATTGTGGCCTGACATTATTTGGAAAGTGGTTGAAAATATATATTCTCAAGCCCTATTCCAGATCAAAAAAATCAGAATTTCTGGAATGTTTGTCTTAACAAACTATCCAAGTAATTCTTATAAAACTAAAATTGAGAATCAATGGTTTATGACATTTTACTGAATAAGAAAAAGGTCAGAAATATTAAACAACAAGCCCAATTCCATGCAGCTAATGAGTTGCAGAATGAGAGTAGATACTGAAATGAATAAAATCCCTCTTTTCATCACCAACTCTTCTATCTTTAATTCATTAATTGATAAATCATTTCTGTGACTAGCCTGACTGCTCAGTCTCTCACATTTCACTTATTCTTTGACCTCAAACCCATCAATATATTTATCTCCCTACTTCCTTCTAATTGAACAACACTTCTAATTTTACTTCCTTCTCTGTAAAGTTTAGACCCATGGTGAATCATTTCAACTGCTTTCTTTTTAATTTCCTAAATTTTCCTTGCATTCCATCTCATTGATGAAACTCTCAAATCATATACCTGGATATCAACTGCTGTTGTGATGGCTTCCAGGCAGCTTGGCAGTGCTGGAAGTAATTAATATAACTTGCAGCATAGGATCCACGATCATCACCAACCTCAGCTGGATCTCAGCAATGTCAGATGTTATTCATTTTTTTTCACTCCCTATCATAATTTCATAATGTTTTAAATTTCACAATGTTTTAATTTTCTGTACTTGTTTCAAGCTGTGCTGACTTTGCTACCTCCTTCCTCTTTCTAAAGATAAGACTTTGCCTTCTGTTTCTCAGATTAAATAGAGGCAATTATGTGCAACTCCTTAAAGCCTCCACTTCTGAATATTATCAACCTAAATAAATGTGTACCCTGTGCTTGCTCCTCCTTTTCACAGTGGAAAAGAGATACAATCTCTTCATCCTGGGCTCTGTATCTTATTTTTTCTAATTTTCTTTGGATGAACATTATTGATTATTTTTTATTCTTTATCTTTATCTTTTCTCTTTATTATGTATTATCAACATTCAAGCACATTTAAGCCATTCTCATATGATAAACTCAGTCTCAGTAAATAGCACTGGCTATTACCCAGTTGTGTAATCCAGAGTTCTAGGGATTACTTTGGATTTCTCATTTTACACTCATTCATTTAGTAAATTTATTCAACATTGGTATTGGAAGTTTATGTTCAAGATTCTGTTTTTATAAGTATATGTGTAATGTTTCTTTTCTACTTATTCCTAATCAGTTTCCATGTATCTACCTTGCAACAATTAAATTTATTTTCCTGTCAACTTCTAGATTGAAAAAAAAAAAAAGATAAAATCCATAATTATATTCCTGGCTTAAAAATTTTTGAATATCATTCTATTGTCCTTGAGAAGAAGTAGATATCCCTGGAAGAGCTTGCGTGTTTGGTTCTGATTGTCTCTTTATATTTGAAACTCTCTCCTCTTCCTTCCTTTCACCCAACTTGGAATTCATTCTTTAAATTTACCTCTTTCTTTATTTGTCTCTAGATTCTTAAACTTTCTATTTCTTTGAACTCTTCCATTATTCACCTGCTAATTGTTACCAAACATCTTCATAGCCTTTGTACTGTCTCATGAGGAGGACAAAGGCCAGTGTCCCTATGGCATGTGACCAAATTAGACTTGTGGTTCATTTCAAAGGATATATGTTATTTTCAGTGCATATTCAATGTTTATATTCTTCATGTTAAAAGATAATTTGCAAAACAAGGTGTCACAGGTATTAACTAAAAATTTGTTAAAGGTTATATTTAGCTCATTAAGATGATATTTTAACCAAATTAATAGAGAATCTAAAGACTAGACACATTTATAGTTCACAAATTTCAAAATGATTGTGTGCAAATGGAGGCAGTGAAGAATGCTTATATGGTGCTGGATGGAAGTCAATTGAACAGACTGAATGGAACAGAAGTTTGCATATCTATTGACAGTAATTATTTTTCACTGTTATTGGATATCCTATAACTTACAAAGTTGTAAAATAGTCCAATGAAAAGAAAAGTTACAGTTGAATAACCTTGAAGAGTATATTGTACAATGCACTTGAAAGCAGATTTTTTTCTCTGCACCCAGAAGGTTGACATCTCCAAGGAGACAAAGAAACTGTCTGCTTTGTCCACAAAATATTTTTTTTAGAAACTATTAAAGTACTTACCATATCATTGATATAAAATTATTCATTACAAATTAGGTGATCTCTCTAGAATTACCTACAGCCCATACCTCTCTTTTGAGAATTAAACCAATGTATATAATTCCTCCAGTAGTTAGTCTGTCTGCATACAACACAGGTACTTGAAACACAGCATTATCAAAATTTATATCATGTTTTCATCAAACCAGTTACTACTTCTATATTCCAAATTAGTTAATGATTTCTGTGTACCAAATGAGTTACTAATTCAACAAAATACTTAGACTCCCACGATTTAAATACATGTATCAGCTTGGAATTATGTATCTGTTATCTGTATCTCATATAGATCTAGTCAATTTATGTTGTTTTCAATTTATAGATGTAATATTTTTCGTATCATAGCACCTAGTATTTATGTTGTATTAACTGTGAAATTTCCATAGATTACACATGATTCTGTGATTCTCCACCTTTCACATTATTAGAAATTCTGTTGACCCATTAAGCCTCTTCTCAGTTATCTCCTCTGTGAAGATGGTCTTAGGTCAACCCTAGTCTATTACATACTTCACTCCTTCCCTTCCACAGTAAGAATTGTTTATTTCAGGATGTGCTACCACATTATTTGGAATTTGGTACATTTTCTTACTATAGTATTTCATGTGTTTCACTGGAATTTCATTAAAAGTATGTTTCCTTTACTAATCTATAAGATTTCAGAAGATAGAAAAAATATACATTTTATTTTTGAAATTCAGTGTGCTAAAATAAATCAGTAAAAGAATGAAAAACATAATAGTACAAAATAAACCAATTCCTTTACTTTTTGAAAAGAGAACTATCTAGATTCACCTTTTGTCAGAGAGTAAAACAGTTTCCTTTAGGATGATATACCAGTGGGAAAATAAAAGTTGAACTAAATTTTTTGAGGTTTTTGAAAGTATTTTCAATATCAAAAATCATAATGATGAAAGAAATACATATATAGGGTTCAAGGTTATAACTGGTGCCAAACCATGGCCAACAGCTTTTTGCTTAAAATGGATATTGTAAATGTTTCAATCACTATGGAATAGAAGACATCAAAGGAGATTTTTATCTGGAAATGCTGCTTTCTAAACAGCACAGTCATATAATTTGTTTTTCTTTTTCAATAAAGTAGTGTCAAATTGCAATGTAATAACACTTCATGGAGATAGCTCTGATGTTGAGTTTCACTAAGGGTTATGGAGACAGCTATAAGAGCTAGAAGATGACTTTGGCTCTACCTAACCCACTTCTCTTAGAGATTGTGGAAAACGTGTAAAGTGTAAACAGATTTTACAGAAAATGAAACACTTTCCGAGGCAGAATGGCAGAGCATATTTGTATTGTATATTAAAAAAAAGCTAGACTTTTCTAGCAAGTTGGCTCTTCCCCATAGCTCTGACCACTGACTTGCACAAAACACAGTTTGACTGATCTTGTTCTTTCTTTTTTTTTTTTCATTATTTTTGCTATTACAATCAAGTTCCTACTTTATCCATATAAGTTTTAAGCAGGAGCATTGGTTTTGTACATTTAGAAACTTAACAGAATATTTGGTCAGTGATGGAATAAGAGATACTACTTCATACTAGTTCAGTGTTTTATGGAGTGCATTGAAGAAAACAGTATTATAAGATTTCAATATTTTGGGAGAAATTTTAGATGAAATTAAGCAGGTTCCTTTTAAAAGATTTTTTTTTAATATATATTATTTAATATAATGTGCTTTTCAAATCTCCAAGAGAGCAAAGTGTACAACTTATTTTCAGTTTGTTTGTTTTTTTTGATGCTGCAACCCTTTTCTTAAGCAATTTCAGGCATTTTGTAGTGTGTAATATAAAATAATACTCTACCCATATAATCTTGTTTTGAAAACAAAATGCATTTCCTGTTTTAGTATATAAGACTGTTGATTTCCTCTCATTGTTTTACTTTCTGTAATTTTTATTTTTATTAATGAAACTAACAAAAGGATAAATATCATACGCACCACTTTACACATAGAGACACACAGATATGTTTTTCCATTGTTAATTTGGTTATTATTAATCTTGGCGAGGCTTAGTTTTCTGTAGATTTGCCTGAAGGCTTTTGTATTTGCTTTTCATGTGATCTGAGCAATGAACTCACAGTTGTTCAGTGTCAAATGTAAACTACACTTTGCTGTACATTTGAAAAATATATCTATGGATTGCTTTTTAATATAGATAGAAGATAGAAAAAAGAAAATAAGAAGGTATACAATAATAATAGTTTTTAATTTATTGTTTACTCTGTACAATTGGCTATGCTGAGTGCATCACTTATATGATCTAACTTTAGTTTCACAAGAACCCTAGACAAAAGAGGTCACTATTATTTCCATGTCATATATGAAGAGACTTAAAATACTATAGGTCAGATGATTTGATCATGGCTTCCAATAGAGCAAGCAATAGTTCAGGACCCATACTGAGGCAAACTAAGTCTGGAGTCCACATTCCCTGGTAGCCAGGGGCTGTATTTGCCTCATGCCAGCCTTTTATAGTACTTTGAGGCAGGACCGAATGGTTTAAAACCTCAACAGTGAGTGAGATTTTGTAAGAGTCCAAGTCTAGTGGAAAACCATAGAAGAGATGAGAGAGGATGCCTGTTGCCCAATTCATTGTCACTATCCTTGGTATGAGACAAGGAGGCTATTCTGAGTTGCCAGTTTGCTTCCATGTCCTGCCGTTGAAGAATCCTTGATATGTGAAGTGGAGCTATGTTGGAATGAGATTAACATAGAGCAACCATTCTATGAGATTTTGGGTGGCCTTTTAATGGACTCAGCTGTCAGGCCATTGGGACATTGCCAGAACTATGAAAGCTCTCTTTTTTTCATTCTTTCTACCTCGGTATACTCACAGAGACTTAAAGAGTACTTCCTCCAACCCTAAGAGTGAAGGGATAATGGTACAGCAGACATTTCAATTAGTCTCAGCAATACGATTATGGTTTTGACATATGAACAAGTTCCAAGGAAAAAAAATTAGACCAAAAATTCAAAATACTTTGTACACATTTTCCAACAAGTATATACCAATTATCTAAACTTCCCAGAAGTTGATTTCTACACAAATTGCCTCTGTTTATAATAATTTTCTAAAACTTCAGGCTCTCTTTTTAAAAATTATAATGGCTCATTAATTATGAATATTAAACATTTTCAAATTTGATATCTTAAAATGTCATCTTTTGAAGCCAGTATTTGCTCAGTCTTTATTCTGTCTCTTTCAATTTGTTCACTAGCAAAATTCTCAAAATAGTACTATTGCCTCCACTGCCTTTTCTTCCAGTCTCAACTTACTCTTTGTTATTTTTTCTCCTGCCAATTTGCTGAAACTACAGTCTTTGAGAGCTCAATTCACCAACGACCTGTTAATTAACAAATTCAACGGTCTCTTCTCAGTCTTTACTTGACTAGACCTCTCCACAGCAATCAAAATCACAGGCCACTTGATCCCTCTTGAAAGGCTCTTATAACTGGGAGAAGAAAATGACTATCTCTTTCTTATAGGACATTGGGAGAAGAATGGCCCTTGGCGAAGAATTTAATCAAGTACTTATAAGAAGTAATTTCAAAATCTCTACCTGGTCTTAGTGTAGCTAAGGTAGCAGGCTATAAGAGATATGTGGGTCAACATTAGCCCATTTATTATTCCAGGTAGACCTGAAATGACACATTTAAAAAGAGGATGGGGTGGGAAGATGATGGAGAGGAAGCATCATAACACTGAATAATAATAACACCATGCTAACTCCATTATAGTTATGTGAATTGGTGAGTTATGAGGCAATTGAGAAAGTGTTTATTTTTTTCATTTAGAGTTGTCACTATTCTACAGCACTATGCATGTGTATCAGTTCATATGTGTGTGTATGAGAGAGAGAGATTAAAATTTCAGCATATAGCAGTTGGAAAATTAGAGAAATGGAATGTTTGTGATACCTAAACTATTTGAACTTTGGAAAACAACTGAAAGATACAATTTAAAGTGCCCAGAGCCACTCCTGGGTTGCGTAAAGGAACTCTGTGGAACATAGACAATTCCTGAGTATTCCAGTAAGGTCCATATGTTATTCTAGTGTAAATGTGACTAGGGTGATTATATTTAATCTGAGATGAGATGAACTTGTATAGATTGTGGGAGAAAATTTTGCTAAAACCAGTGTAGAGAACAATGGGAACATCAACAAAGACACTAAGTGTATTTAATTTATAAATCTGTCTCTCCTTTCTCAATTTTTTAACTCTCAAAACTCATGCATTTTTCCTTAGTCTTCTTTTAACATCACTGTCTCTCCCAGAAAACTCTGATATTATTTATATGGTAAGTGCTAAAAAAATATTTTAGAATTTACTTGCTGAACTAAACAAATATATATGATAAATTGGTCATTCACTAAATTTCATATTAAGTTTAATTAATTTAATAATATGCAATGAAATAAATGTAAAAAGTAGATAGTGCAGAATTTATTAATATTCAGCAAATAAACAATTATTAGTAACCTGGTATAGAGACAATGAGATAGTATAAATAGCTATTTTTGATGCTATTGATAGTAGAGAGAGAAAGGACTTAGGTTAACATTTATTATGTGCCTGTAAAATGTTAGACATTTTACATACATCATCTTATGAAATATAAATAAATACTTTGAGATATAGGTATTTTAATTTCAATTTAGCTTTGAAGAAGACAAATTTTAAAAATGCTGAGTAACTAGCTTAAGGAAGAAAAATAAGTTTCAACTTCCTTGCAACTACCTATCATTTCATTCTGGCTGCAGAGTAATGATGAGAAGATCTTTGGTTGAATCTCTATTGAATAAGAAAGAAACCTTATAGATCAGCAATATCTGCTTTAATCTCAGAAGAGAGAAGAGGCTGTTCACTGCCAAATATTGCTATCATTGCAAAAACACAAAGTCAGAAAGGAAGAATATTTATTTGTGGGTGTAGAGTGTTGAAAGAGAGAACTGGTTAACATTTGAGCTCAGATATGTCCTGCTCTCAAATATAATGCTCCACTGCACCATTAATTTAACTTTAAAATCTGAAAGAAACCATTAATATAAGTTTTTGATGAATGCATTATTAATGCCAAATGTCACTGAAAGAAGAGACTCAGGAAACAGTTTAAATTAAAAGTCTCTTAAATAAATAACAATAAACATATATGAAGTATAGGACAGAAGTTGGAAAGGAGTTAGCTCTTCTTTGTATTTGGCTTGTCAAGATAGATTTTACCATTTTTATATAGAGGTCTTTGTGAGCTTGAGGATAAAAAATATATAAACATTTTGACAGAGTACCACTGTATAACCAAGAAAATAAAATACCTATTCCTAATTTCAGATAATCTCCTTTCAGGCACTGGGTTATACTTTTCAAAATTCAAATTACATGTAAATTGTCCCAAAAGGAAAAAAAAATATTTAATTCCTTTGAAATTTTCATCTGCAAACATTTTACAAAATAAAATTTATTCACTACCAAGTTAAGTAGGGTCTAAAAATGAGCATATTATATTAAATATAAACTAAAATATAAAATTCAGTGGAGGTTAGGAAAGTGAGGCAATGTAAATTCCCTGAATTACAGTGTCTTTTATTTAAACTAAAAGTGCAATTGACACTGCAATTCTGTCTTCCAAAGCTTGGATATCGTTTGACATGGAGTGCCGGTGTTTTGCCAAACTAGAAATGAGCATTCTAGACCATGTATAGTCACATGAATGAATTCACGAAGATATAAAATATCAACTAACTTGTCTTTTTATATTCATAGTGAACCTTGAAAATGTGAGCAATAGATGAATTATGAGGTTGTTAACTCTGCCTCCTGTCTCCATCCATTTTTGGTCTCCTTGAGCACTAGGCGTCAACCCATACAGGTAGGGTCACCAGGAACCCCATTCTGGTTGGAGTCTAATTAGGTTTAAAAAATGAAAAGCACCAACATGAGAACTGAGGGCAGGATCAAAAATTCTCCATTCTCCTTTGCTTTGGGGATACATTTTTGTCTGTAGCTGCTTCTCTGATCAACTAGGTTCTTCCTCCACTAGTTTTAGATTAAGGAATTTAAAAATGTTTCCTGTTTTTTTCCCTTCAAATGTACAGATAGTAATGGCTCTCTAATGTTGCTAGGATCTGGATGCCTCCCTATACCTTATTTGCTCCTTTAACCCTGCCTAGAACTCTTAAGCAATATCTTCATATTAAACATGGGCAAATTTTATTTCCTTCCAGGAATGACACCAGTCCAAATTCTGTCCTTGTTTTTAGTGGTGTGAGGTTTTTGTTTTGTTGCTGTTTTTTGTTTGTTTTAATGCTTGTAAGTTTGTTTGTTCTTATGCCCCGGTTTCCACATCTGTAGTCCACACTCTATCTTTGGTTGTCAAGGACACTCTCTACACTTTGCCCTTCTTATACCTTCCTTCCTTCTTTTATTTTAAAAATGTTTTTCTCTGGAAATTACTTTAATCTTACCTGTTTAATTAACTCATCACAGGGCTAAAATGAGAGAAAATAGTTGATAATAAATCAAACTACTTCCTCCCAGTAATATCCACTACTTTTTATTGGGCAGTGGTGATGTGCTGGGAAGAGTTCTGAAATTTACAGAAGAAGAGCACCTGAGCTAAGCTCTGGCCTTGATTATTTTATATTGCAAAAATATATTAAAAAACTACCCATGTATGTCAAGGACAGGCACTTACTGATCTGAAGCCTCAAAAATAATTAATCACTTTAATTTAAAGTATATTTTGAATGGATAATACATAGCAAGATAAGGTTGTTGAAAAGGTAAAGCAAGTAGTTTTTAACCATTAAAAAGCATTTGTAGAAAATGCTCTTTTGTAGAAAATTTTAAACATTCAACAACAACAAAAACTGCTAGAACTAATAAATGAATTCAGTGAAGTTGTAGGATACAAAATCAACTATAAAAACCTATAATTTCTATAGAGAAATAACAATCTGAAAAGGCAAATAAGAAAATAATCTCATTCATGATAGTAACATAAAGAATAAAATACCGAGGTTAAAGACTTGTAACTGCAAATTATGAACATTGATGAAAGAAATTAAACAGGTAAATGGAAAGGTAAATGACAAGACATCTCATATTCATGGGTTGGAATACTTAATATTGATAAAATGTCTATACTATCCAAACTGTCTATGGATTCAATGAAATCCCCATCAAAATTTCAATGACATTCTTTACAGAAATAAAGAAAACAATCCTAAAATTCCTATAAAAAGTAAAGAGACCCCAAACAGCCAAAGCAATCTTGATCAAGAGAAACAAAGTGAGAGGTATGACACTCTGATTTCAAAATATATTACAAATCTAATAAAGCAGTATAGCACTGGCAAACAAAACAAAGCAAAAACAGACATATAGACCAATGGAACACAATGGAGATATAGCTCAGAAGTAAATCCATGTATTTACTTTCAATTAATCTTCAACAGTATGTCAAGAACACACAATGAGAAAAGGATAATCTCTTCAAATGATGCTGGGAAATTTAGATATTCACATGTAGAAGAATGAAATTAGATCCTTATCTCACAACATATACAAAAGTCAACTCAAAATGGAATAAAATTTTAACTGTAAAACCTGAAACCATAACGCAGCTGGGAGCAAACATAGGGAAAATGCTTCTTGACATTAGTCTGAACAATGATTTTTTGTGTATGACTCCAAAACACAGGTAACAGAAACAAAGATGGACAGTGAGACTATATCAAACTAAAAGCCTTCTTTACAACAAAGAAAATAATCAATCGAGTGAAAAGGCAACCTATGGAATGGGCGAAAATATTTACAAACCATACAACTGATAAGGGCTTAATATCTAAACCATATAAGGAACTCATACAACTCAATAGGGAACAACAACAACAACAACAACAAAATAACCCAATTAGGAAATGGGCAAAGGACCTGAATAGATATTTTTCAAAAGAATACATACAAATGGTCAACAGGAATATGAAAAAGTGCTCAACATTACTAATCATCAGGAAATGCAAATGAAAACAATAATGAGATGCCACCTCACACCTGTTAGGATGGCTATTATCAAAAAGACAAGCAGCGATAATAAGTGCTGGTGAGGATGTGGAGAAAAGGGAATATCTGTACACTACTGGTAGGAATGTAAATTGTCATTATGGAAAATAGTACAGTGGTTTCAAGAAAAATTGAAATGGAAGTATAGTCAGATAATTCTATTTTTTTTTTATATTCTAAGAAATTGAAATCAGTCTCCCAGGTATCCACTCTCCTGGGTTCATTACAATATTATTCACAGACCAATTGTTTGATGAATTTATAACGAAAATGTGTGTATGCGCATGATGTGTGTGTGTGTGTATAAAATTGCATTCTTGCCAATACTTGTTATCTGGTATCTTTTATATATATTATACATATTATATGTACATATCCACACAATGAAATATTATTCAGATTTTAAAAAGAAGGAAATCCTGTTATTCGCAATAACATGGATGAACCTGGGTGATATGCTAAGCGAAATAAGCCAGAAACAGAAAGATAAATATTGTATAATCTTATATGTAGAATCCAAAATAGTCAATAGAAGTAGAAATAGAAAGTTGATTACCAGGGTCAGGGGGAGGGGAAGAAGGGAGATGTTGGTCAACGGGTAGAGCGTTTTAGCTTTGCAAGATGAATATGTTCTAGAGGTCAAATATACAGAATAGGAACTATAATTAATAACACTATTGTATACTTGACATTTGCTAAGACAGTAGACTTTAAGTGCTCTCACATGGGAAAAAAAGATGACTATGGTAGGTGATGGATTGTTAATTAGCCTAGTTATGATAATCCTTTTGTGTGTGTGTGTCTGTGTGTGTGTGTGTGTGTGTGTGTGTATCAAAACATAAAATTGCACAACTAAGTATATACAATTTTTTAAATTATACCTTAATAAAACTAGACGAAACTTATTCTACAGTACCTATTGCTTAGTTGTTACCTAAATATGTGTGAAATTGAGCTGAACATATCTTCGAAATTCTTCCTAGTATGTAATTCTCGGGACCAATGGTCTATGTATAACTACTAAATATATGGATAGATTGACACATGCTCAAATTGTACTCCCTTTAGATAGAACAGTAAACTTTATTAATATCTCTGTATTTACCCAGGAGTTTGGAGAATACTGAAAGACTCATTATTTGAGATTTAATATCAATAGAATCTAATGTTAAATTTTCAATATTTATTAAAAATTTTGCATCATGCAGGCATAATCAATAAATCTGTTTTGGAGGGCAGCGACTATATTTGGAAAATAACAAAGGATAAATTGTATAATGTCATATTTGATTTGAGTTAAAAACAGCTTTGAATTTAATTACCAGATATTTATGGCAGTTTTACACATTGAGGGACATATTACATTTTCTAATATCCAAGTAATTTTAAAGTGAAGGAAATCAATTCGTGTAAATTATAATAAGTTTATACAAAATAGTGTTGTCTTAATACTGAAGAAGTTTTGATATGCTCCCTCAAACATAATTGAAATATCTGAGCATTAGAACAATAAGCTATTTTTTGTAGTTTATTGATATTTGCTCAAATATCAATGTGTAATTTTGCTCTATTTCAAAAAGTATTTCATCACATTATGATTCCTTTTTTTTTGGAATCAGTGGACTCTTATGGATGGAAAATAAAACTAATCACACCTTTGTTTTATCTTTTGTTGCTCTCAGTGATAAAGGTTGATAGTGAAACAGTTAAGTAAACACAAAGTTTTTAAAAAGAAGCACTGAAGTGCATATGATCTAACATAATGTGTCTCACAGAAACTAGAAATTGGATTAATACTACTTGCTCATGCTTGAAGCACAGAAAATTGCTTAAAGGCAGATTGGCGGAGAGAGAAAATCTAAAAATAAAATTCCCAGTAGAAATGAGGATTTCCACAGTTAGAGTGGTTTCTCCTAGGATATAAGTCTTGGGACCAGAAGGAAACCTTATGAGCAGGGAGTTTAAGAATATTATAAATTATATATATGTATGTCTGTGTACACACACACACATACACACACACATATATATAATTGTGTGTGTTGGGGGCGGGGGGAGAGAAAGAGGAGAGACAGACACACCAATAGGGATCTGAAATATTTCATAAGATAAAAAACAACAAAATTTAAAATTATTATTATTTTGTAGCAGTGTCATTATTTATCTATCACTCTTATAATTTCTTTTATAGACTTCTATCAGACTTTTGAAATTTAACCTAGCGTTATTTGAATTAAAAAATGCAGTGGGCCTTGGCATCATTTTGTTGTTTTGTTTTAATAAAATCTAGATAGTTTATACTTGTAATTTATACTTATTGACTTCTGGGTAGCTGAGGTATCTAATGGCTAGATACCAGTTATCATATCTGCAGATATATCAGCTATGCATAATGTGATAAATTACTGTAGTAATTAAGAAAAAAATGGATGAATTCTAAATAAAAAATATTGCATTGTGCATAGAATTGAAATTCCTAACCGGAAAAATGTGTTAAGTTCAGATTTAAGGCATATGTTTTACCATAAGGAAATATATATAAAACTAGTGGCTTTTGTTGTAAGCATAATCACATACTATCTAGTAAGTTAGTGTAAATACAAGGTACTAAATATGCCCATTTATTAAGAATGCATTTATTATGGTATTCTCTGATTAACTCTAGAAATTCTGCTTAAATTATATTAGTTAATATTTTACCTAATGATAAGACTTATCTGAATGGTCTCATTTTCTCTAGTGAAAAAGGTAAAAATGTTTAAAAACAATACTGTTTCTTCTCAATAACCAACCCCAACCCACACCAAATACAAAAATAAAAACTTGGTGCTAATTTATTTTATAATGAATTATATCAATAAACATTAACTACATGAACTATAATATCAATACGAACTCTTTATTCTGGAAGAGATTCTTAGTCTATGTTAAATAATACTCCTGTTAGACTTAAATGGAGGAAGTAACCATCCCATAAGGAGTTAAGCTTTTTTCTTTCACATTTTAAAAAGTTTCACTGCCTTGACTTATTTTCTGCTTTTCTCTCCAATGGTTCTCTAAATTAGCTTTTAGGAAATCATAAAATAACTTATTTTTCTTTAGACCTGAAAGAAAAGGTCTGGGGTGACCCAATAATGTGCTTAATTAAGCTTTGAGGACTGGAAAGAGCACAAGCTTGTCAAAAGTCTTCTCCAGTCCCAGCTTTACCATGGATTTGCTGGGTGACCTTCACTCTTACCCAACAACTTATTCCTAAGTGGAGAGAATCGATGATCTCCAAAAGCCTTTCTCAGGCTATAAATAAAATTTTGGAAGTGAGAGTGTGACAGCTGTTCTTCATCTTCACTGATAACAAGGCAAAATATAGCCCAAAAATAAAAATGAAAGAAAAAGAAAATTGACCTAAACTTAAAGAATGTTTACTATATGACAGTAACAAAACGAATAAAATATCTAGGTTAAAAACATAACTGCAAATTATAAACATTGATGAAGAAAAGTAAAGAAGACAGGTAAATGGGTCCCAAGAAAAGGCAAGAACTTGAATGAACCCTAGTAAAATCAGGCAATGGCCTAATTTTATAGGTGATGGAATAATGGCAAGTCCTTTTGGAAAAAATAGAAATCTTTTTAGAACATTTATATATGCCCACCTAAATGAGAGTTTAAAATCAAGTTAGTTTTGTCATTAATAAATAAGAAAGTTGACATTTCAAGTTTTATGAAACTAATATTATATGAACATATCGTGCTAAGTGACATATGTTAGAGAAGAAGTGTCTTTATTATCGACATTAGGAATTCATTGAAGTTTTTCATGGGATAATCCAATTTGTTCTCAAGTCCTGGCATGAATCTCTATATACCAACAAATGAAAGCTATCCACCAATAAATATATCCTGCAGAGAATATAGCCCAAGTTCAACATGTTTTCCCATTTACAGTTAAAATATTTGCATGATGCTCTTCTGAGTTCTAACATCTGCTTAAAGGTTGTCAGTTTCCTAAATATAGGACTAACAAATTAGAATACAGAACTATAATTTGATTGTTAAACATTTCACTAAAAATGAAAGAGAATATCTTACTCTTTTCATAGGAATTTTCACTTTTTCATTTTCAGAAGTAAAAATACTTCTGCTTAGGCAAAAAAAAAAAAATTAACACAGGAAAAAAATAGTGGATAATAGAGACGTAAACAGAATTTCCTTGTAATAGCCATTGTGTTCAAGACAAACCATTTTTAATTTTGAAATAAAAAGAACTTTATATCTGAGAAGGAAATACCCTTAATTATATAATTTGAAAACTTGCAACTGAATTGTTTCTAATGTGTTTCCTTGAGTCAAATTATTCTAAATTAACTTTCTTTAGTCTGATTGAAAGTTACAGTAAATCACTTAAAAAAAAAGATTTAAAGAAAAATTAGTCTTTCAAAAAACAATTGCATATTTAAATTTTTTTATTAATATGGTTTATTATCTATAATAATACTTTTTGGAATTTATAAAACAATATGTTTTTTGTTTTGATAATCTGATTAATATTTTACAGCTGTTTTATCTGAATCTGATTTTGTTGTATTATTATTTGGGGTTCTAACATCCTATTCATCCAAATTCTCAAAAACATTTATAAATTCTCACCACTGCAAAATTATTAGTGGGAAAAAAGTACCCGAATACTATAATTTTCTCCCTCGAAATCAGTACAGCACATTTTAAATTGCCCGTGGGTAGTATGTTTTTGCTAATTTGAAAGAATAAAGCAGTGCTTTCCACTTAACCAAATGCAAGATTTCCTCCCAATTCAGTATTTAGAGCACAAGTACATGGTAAGAAATAAGGGAAAGTGACCTGGTAGGGCATTGACCATCACAGTTCATACACTTTACTCAAGGAGAGAGTGACAGAACTGCCTTTCAGATATATGGGATTTTAGAATTGTCTGTAAAATTAAGTATATTGATTTAAATAGCTTGGTTAGAAGGGACAGTAGATCAGAAACTTACATGGAATCAATCAGACTGGAAGAAGGGAGGATACTGCATTCATAACCTGGAACTCTTATCCTTTAAATCTTTCTGGAAGAATAGGAATTTATATCAATAACAAAAAATAGAGTTTAGGGGATTATTTAATGCAGGAATCATACAATGTATACCATATAATATCCTCTGTGCATCACTGTAAACCTGCTCCAGATATTTTAAAAAATAAGCAGGTGCAAAAGTTTGAAAATGTTTCTTTCATACTTAGTCAAAAATGAAGATTTCTAAACATAAGGCATATGAAATGCACATATGTGAAAAATTTTGTTTCCCAAGTACTCCAAATGGAAAAGTGTATGAGATTTGATCAAGTTGGTTTCTTTGTTGTGTCAATTTTATATACACAATTTTTATGCTCAATGTTTAATAGTAAAATAAGGCTCGAAAACAGTAATTGTTAAGTCTGATAAAATATTATAAGCAGAAATTAAGTCAAAAGAATAAGCATACTGAAAAATAAATGACTGCATGAAACCCCAACATTATATGTCAGATTCGACATCAACAGTTAGTGAAAAGCGAAACAAATTATCAATCAAACCAGTTGATGTACTCATCCATCAAATGATTTATGAAACACCTATGTTGAATACAAGAGTTATGGGTGCAGGGCAGTTTTAAGGAAATTAGGAGATCTAAAGTTTTCCAAAATATTGTATATAATCTCTAAGTTGTGACAGTTCTCAAGCTGTCTTTTACTTCACTACTACTCTTATGCTTTCTCCAGGAAGGAAGGTACCTCTTTTAATTTTATATTTGCTAAATGAATACTAAGGCATGCACAATTAGTTACTTAATACTTTTATTGTATAGCTTTATTGAGCTATTATATATATATCATAAAATTCACCAATATAAACTGTGCACTTGAGTGATTTTTAGTATTTTCATTTTGCAACTATCATCATAACCTAATTTTAGAATATTTTCATCATCCTTCCAAAATCTCATAAACATTAGCAGCCCCACCCCATTCTAGACTCCTACCCTACACCTTCCCTACCTGCACCCCGACTCCACATCTCACCTCAGTCTGACATTTCAAATAAATGGAATCATTCAATATGTGGTCTTTGTGACTGCGTTCTTTCATTTAGCAAATGCTAAATAATATTTCATTGTAAGGATATATCACATTATGTTTATCCTTAATGGATAATGAGCATTTTTGTTGTTTCTACATTTTTGCTGTGAATAATGCTCCTGTGAACATTCCTTTACAATATTTAGTGTAGAATTAGTTTTTATTTCTCTTGGGTATGTAGCTAGGAGAATTGCTGGTTCATATGGTAACTCTATGTTTAACTTTTTAAGGAACTGCTACCAGCAATGTATAAGGATTCCAATATTTCTACATCTTCATCAACACCTGTTATTGTCTGTCTTTTATTTTAGGCATCTAAGCGAATATAAAGTATCTTACTTTTTATGTTCTCTGTATGAGTTTCTATTTTATTTGTTTATTTTCTTCTTTAGATTCTACATGTAAGTGAAATCATATGGCATTTGTCTTTCTCTATCTGACTTACTCCACTCAGCACAACACCCTCTAGGTCCATCTATGTTGTTGCAGATGGCAAGATTTCATTATTTTATTTGTTTGTTTGTTTGTTTTTATGGTTGAGTAATGTCCCATTGTATATATGTACCACCTCTTTTTTATCTGTTCATCCATTGATGGACATCCAGGTTGCTTCCATATCTTGGCTATCGTAAATAATGCTGCAATGAACATATGGATGGATACATACGCCCCTTCAAAATAGTATGTTGACTTTCTTCAGATAAACACACAGAAGTGGGATTACTAGGTTCATTTTTGTCTCTTGTTATAGCTTTTATTTTAAAGTCTGTTGTGTCTTGTATAAGAGTTGCTCCTTATATTTTTTTTCTCATTTCTATTTTCATGAAATATCTCTTTCCATCTCTTTACTTTCAGTCTGTGTGTGTCTTTTGATTTGAAATGAGTTTCTTTTAGGCAGCATATGTAAGGGTCTTGTTTTCTTAGCCACTCTATCTTTTGTTTAGAGCATTTATTTCTTTTTCATTTGAAGTAATTGTTGATAGATATGTAGTTATTGCCATTTTATTATTCATATTTTTTATATTTATTTATTTATTTTTCTGAAAGTCCCTCCAGCATTTCTTATAATACTGGCTTGGTGGTGATGAACTCCTTTAACTTTTTCTTGTCTGGGAAGCCCTTTATCTGTCTAAAGAGCTAAATGATAGCTATACTCAGTAGAGTAATCTTGGTTGTAGGTCCTTGCTTTTCATCACTTTGAATATGTTATGCCAGTCCCTTGTGGCCTGTAAAGTTTCTGTTGAGAAATCAGCTGACTATCTTATGGGAGCTCTCTTGTAGATAAATACTTGCATTTCTCTTGCTCTTTTTAAGAGTCTCTCTTTGTCTTTAACCTTTGGCATTTTAATTTTGATGTGTCTTGGTGTGGGCCTGTTTGAGTTCATCTTGTTTAGGACTCTGCACTTCCTGGGCTTTTTTGTCTGTTTCCTTCAGGTTAGGGAAATTTTCTGTCATTATTTCCTCAAACACATTTTTAGTTTCTTGCACTGTCTCTTTTTTTTCTCATATCCTACATGATTCAAGTGTTGTTATGCTTAGTGTTGTCCCAGAGGCCCCTTATACTACCCTTGTTTTTTTGGATTCTTTTTTCTTGTTGCTGTTTTGATTGGTTGTCCTCACCATTCCATCCTTTAAATTGCTGATTTGATCCTCCACTTCATCCAATCCGTTGATTCTCTCTAATGTACTCTTCATCTCAGATATTATATTCTTTATTTCTGACTGATTCCTTTTTATGTTTCCCATCTCCATTTTTATGTTTTCTATCTCTTTGTTAAAGTTCTCATTGAGTTCATCTACTCTTTCCCTAAGTTCATTGAACATCCTTATAACCAGTATTTTGAACTCTGCTTCTAGCAGAGAGCTTGTCTCCATGTTGTTGAGTTATTTTTCGGGAGTTTTGTTCTGATCTTTCATGTGGGACATGTATCTTTGTCTCCCTATTTTGGCGGCTTCCCTGTGTTTGCTTCCATGTGTTAAGCAGGGCCCTAAAGTCTCCCATTCTTAGTGGAGTGGCCTTATTTAGTAGGTGTCCTGTGGGGCCCAGTGACACAGTCTTCCCTGGTCACCTTAGCCAGGTACTCGAGGTGTGTCCTTTGTGTAGGTTATGTATGCCCTGTTTGTAGTTGAGCATTGGTTGCTGTTTGCACATTGATGGGGGGGATTGACCCTTGGGCTGATTGATTGTGAGGTTTGGCCAGTGGGAGGCCAACCCTACAGAGCAGGATTCACTTTAACAGGGCTCTGGTGCCTTCCCAGTTTTCTCTTTGGTTGTGTCCTCAAATGCAGCCCTGGGTGGTGCTCTGGCTTTTGTTGAACCTGGCCACTGGGAATGCTGGTCCAAGGGCTTCCTGGGAGAGGCCTGGCTGCAAGCTAAGTTCAGCTACAGCCTGTGCACTGCCTAGGGCCATCTGGTAAGATTCACCAAGCAATCAGCAGATGGCTGCCACCCATGTTGGGCTTAGAGGTGACTCGAAAGTCCATGCCAGGAACTGAAGCCGGCTGCCACTAATGCCGGGTTTGAGGTTGCTCAGCAAGAGGTACAGGGCATGCTGAGGCCAGATGCTGCTTCTTTGAGTTTTGTGAATCTTTGTGAGACTTTTGGAAAGTACATAATGAGCAAAGACAGACCATTTGTATGGGAAAAAAACCACTTGAGGCAGGGTGGGTGGGAGTGTAAGTTGAAAGGGGCGGGATCTCAGAGAATCAACTGAGTGGAGCAACCTGTGTTAACCAGGCTGGTGGAGACTCAGATATGGCTGCCACTTGTGTCCGCAGGCTGGGAATAGGGAGGATTTAACAAAGGAACAATGGATACTGCCAGCATTTCTGTCTGGGAGAAAGTCGCTCCTCCAGCACTCACCCTGAAACAAGAGAACTCAGTTCCTCACCATACGTCCCTGGCACTCTTCAAGCCGCTGCCCCAGTGCTGGAGCTCAGAATTAGTAGTCCATTACTGAGTAAGTCTGCACTTGAGTCCTTTAAGTACAACGTCTAAGATTCCTGTAGCCCTCTGTCTCACTTAGCCACAATCTCTGCTAATTTTCACCACCAGATGTTGTGGGTTTTTCTCTTCCTGGCACTAGAACCCTGGGCTGGGGAGCCAGGTGTGGAGCTCTCTTGGGTGGGGGTGGGGCTCCTCAGCCAAGATAAACCACCTCTCATGGTTGTGGGACCAGCTCATTTCATGTCTCCGCCCCTCTTGCCAGTTTCGAGGTGATCTCTTATGTATGTCCCCAGTTATAGGACTTCTGTTCAGACCTCAGGCAACTTCCAGTGATGATTCTGTAGTTTCATTATTTTGATATGGTCATGAGAGGAGATGAGCATAGCCTCCACCTTCTATGCCGTCTTGACTGGATCCCTTGATTTTTTTTTTTTTTTCCTTAATGAATAATGAAGTTGAACATCTTTTCATGTGTTCAATGGCTAATTGTGTATTTTGGGAAAGTAATATCTCTTCAATTCCTTTATCCATTTGGTTACTTGACTATATATATTCTGGATACAAAGCTTTTGTCAGATATATGATTCACAAATATTTTCTCTCATTTTGTGTGTTCACATTTCACTTTCTTGATGTTGTCTTTGATGCACTAAAATTTAAAATTTTTATTAAGTCCAAAGTATCTATGGTATTTCTGTTGCAGAGTGTGTATTTGGTATAGTATTTATGAGACCGTGGCATAACACAGGGTCATAAAAAAGTACTCAGGTTTTTTCTTCTGTGGATTTTATTTTAACCCTTAGGTTTAGGTTTATGATCCATTTGTGAGTTAGTTTTTATGAATTATTTGAGGAATAGTTGCAAATTCATTCTTGTGAGTGTGGATATTCAGATATACTATCACTATATGAGAAAAGAGTATCTTTCCTACATTGAATTGCCTTGGTACTGTCATTGAATATCTATTGACCATAAATATAAGGATTTATTTTTTGAACCTCAATTCTATTCCATTGATCTATGTCTATTCTTATATACGTGTCACATAGCCTTGATTATTGTTGATTGTAGTACATTTGTATGATTTCCATCCTTCCAAAGTTTTATTTATTTACTTATTTAATGTTCTGCGGCCTCGCATGTGGTTCATGCTAGGAGAGTATGTGAAGAATATGTATTCTACTGTGAGAGAATGGAGTGTTCTATAAATTTCTATTATCTCTAGTTGGTTTATAATGTTGCTCAAGTCTTCTCTTTACCTATTGAACTTCTACCAAGTTCTTCCTTCCATTATTGAAAGTGAGGTATTGAAATCTCCAACTATTATAATTAAGTGGTTTATTTTCTCCCCCCAACCCACAGCTGAGCTCCACTCTCTGTGTTAAAATTCTAAAAAATCACCACACTCAGAAGAGATTTTGTAGAAAGTTTCAAGTTAGGACAAACTATTAGCTATATTCTGGGCATGGTGCTTTTGAGAGGTCAGATCTCTTTACTGTCTGCATTACAACTGACTTCTAGCTGCTAGCCACTGAACCGAAGAAGGTGATAGGACTAGCCCTAAGTTAAAACATTACTGAATGTGCCATCTGACTGATGTTTAGTAATTTCTCTAGGATAGTTTGTTCTTTAGCTCTGTTAATTAAAGTTCTGAAATGGCTGATTATCAGTTTTGATCATCTTTTCATTATTTTCAGAGAGCGAGTTCACTGAGGTCCTGTGTCTGCTATACCAGACAATATACATGATTATTGAACAATACTATTATTTATGAGGAGAAAGTTCTTTTAATTCTTTAGTGTAGTGAGTCTTGGTTCCATATTTTCTAGGAGTATTAGAAGAACTTAAAGCCATTGTATTTGCAGTTAGGGAGCAGTAAAATAAATATATCTTTGGAAAAAGCTATTTATTTTATAGAACCAAACTTTCAGAGGTCGATGGTGCCTTGGAATCATCTTAGTCAATCTTAGCTTCAACTTTACAGTTTTAAAAATGCAAATTGAGCAGAATATGTAGAGATAGTTCAACTTTGAGATACTGATTCAAACTAAGAATTCTGAAGATATACGTAAAACAAAATGCAAATATTACTGTAATTTACATTGATCAGTACACCTTACTGAGGAGTCTAAATATTCAAGCAATTAATATAGCTTATAAGTTTCCTAAAGGCATATCCAATAATAAAAATCATAATACTGTCTGATTAACAAGAAAAATAATAACTCATAACAATATTAAAAATAAAGATTATCTTACTTTTTATGTTCTAAGTACTGTACTCAATTTTTTCTATGCTTTATTCTTCTTAATTTTTCACATCATGGTTATAAAAACTATTATATAATTATTATCACTTATAGAAAAAGGAAACTGAAGAGTCAGATTATCAAAAACTATTCACATGTAATTATTTGATAGCCTACTTGTGGTCGAAACCTTGAAATCTTTGGCTAATAGTGTCCACTTTAATTGTTTCTAAAAGACTTTGGCAAGTATATACATGCTTCTATTAGGAAAACTCTTTTCCTGGAAAGAGCTTGGTAAACACTTCATTCATGTTTGTTCAACCCTGAAGTGCCCATCTTTGTATATTTTTAGGTCTCAGTCAGTGCTACCGCTGTCAAGCGCAACAGAAAGGAGGGAGCCCTTTTTGGAACCCTTTTCTCTCTGTATGCCACATCCATAAATTCATCAAATACTCTAAATTTTTCCTTCTAGGTAATTTTTTCTGTACCTTATTATCCATATTTATTACCACTACCCAAGTAAAAGCCTTTAATATCTCTTGCCTGGGTCATTTTATTAATTCTCTAATTGGTTTCTTTCCCAAGATCTTTAACCTATTTAATTCACCCTTCATGTTGTAGACTTAGTCATCATTAGAAAATGCAAATTTGACACTTAAATCTCTAGATGTGATACTTCTGTGACTCATCCATCCCAAAAGTAATTGTAAACACATAGATTAGGGTATCACTGTCATCTAAGGAGAAAGTATATGAGAAAAATTATTGAGGAAATCTTTTGGAGAAAGGTACCTATCACATTGGCAAACATATAATGGAGATTCAAAAAATGTTGAATAAATAATTGAATAAACAAAAAAGAAAAGCAGGAGGATGAAGTAGATGGAGGAAGTAAGAAATGCTTTGACCCTCTCTTGCATAATGTTATTGTCAAGAGAGAGGGAAGATAATGGCATGATCTTTTCACAAAAGTGTTTCTAGGGTTATTTAATTTATTTTTTATACTTTCAAATTTTCTCTCAAAACATTCTATTAGAGACAGAAAAAAAAATAGGTCTTTCATTTCTGGCTGAAATGGAATAACAGGGATAAGATTATCCTATGTATGAACTAACTTTTTAAGAAATGAGATTATCATGCTAAGCAAAATAAGTCAGAAAAAGTTGAGAACCATATGATATCACTCATATATAGGATATGAAACTAAAAACAAGAAACAAACAAAACGAACAGAGGCTCATGGGCACAGACAACAGCTTAGTGGTTACCAGAGAAAAAAGGAGGAGGGGGGAAGTAGATGAAGGTAAAAGGTGTCAAATATATGGTGACAAAAGAAAATTTGACTTTGGGTGGTGAACACACAATGTGATACACATGTGATGTATTATTGAATTATACACTTGAAACCTATATAATTTTATTAACCAAAGTCACCTCGTAAATTTAATTTAAAAAAATAAATGTGAAAATACTTGAAACAATAGTTTTTAAGACACTGGACATCAGGTAACAGTGGACAGTGAGTCCTGAAAGACAGTAAACCAACAAGGTGAATCTTACAATTGTGCCAGCTGATAGTCTTGAGAGAGGTTCTATGCTATAACATGAAGGAATTGAGACCCAGCAAAGCTTGCCAGAATCCTTGTGTTGAGCAGATAGAATTGGCTAGGGATACTAAGGTGGCCTGAGGTCATAAAACAGAATTATGAAGAGAAGAGTGCTGAATGACAGAGAAATATGGATCTGTGTAGAATGCTCTTCAAGTATTTAGCACAGTACTGTCAGAACAGGCAAGCGAGGGAACTCAGTGATGACTTAACTCAGGAGGGAACATTTAACTTTTTTACTATTAACTTTCTTACTGCTCCAACAGGGAATTTGGGGTAGAAGACTAGAAACTGTTAAGATGTTCCTTTCAGGTACGCATGGATCAATATTTCTTGGTCAATTCTTCTTCCTACCATGGATTCAATTCAAGATTTTAACATTTGGTTTACAGAATCTGAAAGTATGGTAATGAAAGATATTAGTTTTATATTTTACCTTCCTACAAATGTTAAAGCTACTGTCATATTTTTATCAATACTATAAAGCAAATGTCCAGTTATTTTCTTGCACAAGATAAGCAAAAATTTGTGCCTTCTAAAGGATGAGAAGATAGAACATTTAGTTTTTCATAAAATTTCAAAATTAGTAGTCAATCACATGCTTCTAAAAACTACATATAATACTCTAATTAAATGATAATGAATAAAATTTAATATAAAATGCATTGATAGTATACAGTTTAAGTTCAATTTTTAACTGTAATAAATTGTTTGATAGACAATATCTTCTAAGTAAATAGCATAAAATACAATAGATTATAATGAACATTTATTGCTATATATGACTTTTTTCAGCTTAGAGCAACATTTCTCCCATTGCTTTCTTTTTAATTAAAGATCATAATGCCATTTCTGTGAGATATTTTAGATTAAGTAGGTGTGAAATAAATGTAAAATATATGGGAAACATATAATTTTATTATAGTGATTTGAATTAACAGATTTTTCTTACAACTGTAATATCATGTGAGCCATAATGATAATATGTTAAACTACTTTTTGAGCAAATACCTCTGTGTATGTCAAAACATAACATTTTTAAATTCTAATATCAGATTCAAAATATTGATGACAGTTCTTATTAGCTATGATAGCTTTTAAACTCTGAAGTTATTTTTTAAAATGTATGTTAAATGAAATAATATGACTTAAAGTATATATAAATGTGAGAAGATATGTGACAGAAGATGCCTCTTAATCTGCATTTGCTATGATGACACATGAGCCCAAATGCCAAGTTGCATCTGACCATTCATTCAGTCCTTTAACATATGGGCAAAGTATTATCTGGGGGCTGACAATGATCTGTCCACATGTTATTTATTTGGTCATCCTGGATACAATCCTAATTTCTGAGAGAAAAATAAATACTTTTCAGTTTTTAAGACTAGATATTTAGCATCAAATGTTATTATTATAAATATAAAACCACTATTTCAAGAGGTACATATTAAATTTAATAAGAGAGCTGGAAAATAAATTGGAGTAAATCTTCCAGAAAATAGGACAACAGTAAAGACAAATAAAAAATAGGGAAAATAGGGGAAAAAAATAAAGTTGGAACATCAGAACTCTTGGATAAGAGTTCTCCTGCCTCTTACAGAAACAAAAGAGAAAGATAAAGAAAATGAAAGATTAAAAGGATAAAAGGCATTTAAAAAAAAAAGTACCAAAATTAAAAAAACAAAACACAAAAGTAAAATTAGCTGTTCGAACTCCAGCCATCATTTTTATATTCTGTACAGCAAAGAATAAAACAGTGGGAGTGCAGGGTGTTCACGTCCAGTTGCATTTTTCCAAATTTACTGATCACTCTTAATTGATTTGAACCGGCTCAATTAGTCATATGGCCAAATCTAGTTGCAAAGGAGGCAGTGACCATGTATTCATTTAAGAAGAAATTTCTTAATTTTAAAGGAAAGCAGTGTTGTAGAAGAAAGAAAAATACACATTCTTATGTAAATTATACATTCTATTACTGACCTGTCAGTGATATTTACATATGCATAAAATATTAACAATAATGATTTACCAAAATATGTGACATTTGATTTGTGGAAGATTAGCATTATGTGTGGATAAATCATTAGTGTTAAAGTCTCATCTTCTATAATTGTAATTATATATCAACTAAAATAGAAACAAAAAATAACGTTATTAATAATAACATAATTAAAAAAGAAGAGATAAATGGATCAAAATTGCTCCACTTAAACATTTAGGAGCAGTTTATGTGTTTTAGTTTTTAAATCATACACATGTGCCTTCCTAAGGAAACATAAAAAAAAAAATTTAAATTTTAAAAAGAGGTAGGTTAAAGGTTTGGTGGTTTGGGAGATGTAGAGTTGCTAGGGTGGTAGCACTATAGTCAGAAAACTTTCAAAATAACTTGAAGTATTGGATTTGCTGCAGTTATTATTGACAAAAGGGTGACCAGAGGAGTTAATAGCAGAGTTGAGTTGGAGGAATATTGGATGCAAGAGGTTCAAAACTGAAAAAGAAAGGTTTTTGGATAGATCTTTCAGATAAATGATGATACAAACCCTCTAGATTAATGACAGAAAAAGGACTAGTTTAAAGAATGAGAGACAGTGACCAGGAGATAGATGACAACTATATAGAAAAATATTGGTTAGTATAATCATTTAACATGAGTATCAAATGAGCTGTGAGTTTTGCAGGAGGAAAATAGAAAAATGATTGGAAATAGTAATAGAGAACAGTGAATCCATATGTTTCCTCTAAGACCTGAGTTATATAAGTTAGAGAGAGAGGGGGAGGGAGAGAGAGAGAAAGATTGAGAGAGAGAGAGAGAGAGAGAGAGAGAGAGAGAGCTGCAGAGAGGTGGTGTCTTCAACAGAACCTCACTTAATTAGAGAAAGAATATGAACATTCAGAGAGCTAATAAAGCTTCAAAAGAGTTGCTTATCAGAGCCCATATGTTTCAGACTTGGTGTTTACATAGTAGTATAAGCATTAAAACGGGTTGATGTATAAAGACCTGAGAAATTGGATTTCTGGTGAAGACTTCAATAAAAAGGGAAGTGAGGCACTACAGAGTTCATATCCAATGTACTAAGCTGAGTAAATATTTCAGGTACTCGTTGTCCTTGGAGAAGAGTTACCAGGACATGGTTAACTGTTAATTCCTGAGCTATTCTGGAGTGTAAGGTGGTATGAGAGACTCAAGGAATATCATTGGTGCTTAATAAATGTAAAGCCATGGTTGGAGATATGAAAATTCAAAACTGTCTGAAGAAATTGTTATGGATGAACAGGAGTTGAGTTTATTATAGATGCCTTGTATAGAGAAAAAGGTGTAAAAATAAAGAAGACTGAAGAAAAGAGAGACCATGCATACAAGAGAGAAAGAAATGGAAAAATATCTAATAAAAAGAAATTCTCTTTTTGTAAAACATCTTAAATGAGGTTCTCTATCTTGTGGTTAATCCAGGCACTCACTAGAGTGAAAACAGGAAACCACAGTGAATATAAATAGCACTTAAAAGGAACATTAGTGGCAGTATTTAAAAATATATTTTATATATATATATAATATATATAATATATATTATATATATAAAACATATATTATATTTTATATATATATAATGTTTTTTGAAGAACCACCTTTTTCTTTACTTAGCCTTCAGTTTCTTTTGCTCTCAATATGCAAGATGCTTGCAAGCCTCTAACAACCATTTACTAGCATCATGAGATCCAGGTAACACATTGAATTTCAACTTACAGAAAACAAACAAACAAAAAAATGCTTTTATTAGCTATCAAGGCAGCCTAGAATAAAGTCTTAGCAGCAGTCAAGTAAATCTCTTGAAGGGAAGTACACTTTTCTTGGTTTCCAAGTAATAACCTTGTCAGTGACTCTGGAGGTTGACTGAGAGAATTAAGCCCATTATTAACTGACATATCATCTTAAAATTGTTAAAGGTGTTGTGTAATTATTTTTACCTCTCAAATGCCTGTTGATTTCAGAAATTAAATTTTAAGTCTTCATTTATCTGTTCTTGAATGACAACATGAGTACAATTAGTATTTTCAGATTTCACAATTTTCTGAAGTGAAAACCATGAAAACCTGCTTCTCAAAGAGGCATTTCTCTTTGGAATAGATAACATATGGACCAGCAGTGAGTATATTGGTGCATGTTATTCAGCACCAGGTAATTCTGAATATAATTCTAAATTCTATTCTAAAATCCAGATAATTAGAATTCTTCTAGAGCCATTATATTAATAGAGGTGTTATATTTTAGAAGATAGTACTAGACTATTGGATATAATAATAATAATAATAATAATAATAATAATAATAATAAAAACTAATGTGTTTGAAAAAGTGCATTGTAAGAGTATGACTGGTAGGCTGTTTAGTTATCTTAAAGTGGAGCCAGGGTACCATAAGTAGGTTTAAAGAATTACAAAAGTGAAGCGTATTTAAATCAGTAATGTTCTAAGTCTCTTATAGCTTCTTTAATTCTAAACTCAAAAGAGCAACAATATTTCTATCTTAGAGATCATTACATAGCTAGATTTGAGGCAGAAAAAAAATTTTGAATAGAAGAGAAATACCCTATTTCCTCTTCAAATATATTCCTGTCAGAATCAAAAGTCTACTGGCAGGCACCTCTCTCCACAGAAGATTAAAAACTGTACAAACATACCTGAACTAATGGAAGAGGTGTGTATGATAAACAACTGTACTTTTCTTCTTGAGTCTTTGAATAAAATAGCTAGTCAGCCATGTAATATCAATTATTTTTCAGCCTTTCAAAGATATAGAAATAATTAAATTTTGAATGGCAAAATATTTGTTTCTTTTCTTAATACTATACTCTTGCACGATAATAGCCTGACAATTATTGAAAATTATATATTTTAAAGAGTCTGAAATTCAATATGGGCCTGCTTTGGTTTCACAAAGGTTTTTTTGTTTTGTTTGTTTGTTTTGTTTTTTAATTTAATGAGAACTACTATAGTTTCTTAATTTTAACTCACAGAGAATGTTGCCAATTAAGCATGTTCATAATTCAATAAATCCAACTTGAATAAATAATGTTATGTACAAAGGCTGATGGAAACTATGTGGGAAAATTACGTGTAGCAGCTAAGTTTTCTTAAATTCCTTTCATATAACACTATTTTGACAGACTGTTACCTACTTCAATCACTTCTAAACCATCTTGGGAAAAGAAAGTCAAGGAGAGTTGCAGGGGTTTTTAACTGTTTGATGAGAATTTCATCACCTTTCCTTTGATGTGTAACTTTATCTTGAGAGACTGAGGGCAACTCAAGGAGATAGGCAACTGAAAGATCTGAGTGTTGTAATTCTGTGATCCCTTCATTATATTTATTTGTTGGTAAATATTTTATAAAAGGCTTCAAAAATTAAACTTCCTCTGGTTTAATCATTTCCTTCTTTCTCTTATCTTAATAGAAAACCTAAAGTGAGTACTTTTTAATATCAAAATCAGTAAGCTAATAAAAATCTATTTTTATATTACGAGAGGTTTTGAATACAGTCAAGTAATGTTAGTCCTAAATCATTTCAAACAAAGCTACCTTTTATCTGAAAATTTTAGTGCAGTTTGTTCTTATTGATATTTTATTAGAATTATTAATATTAAAAATAGACTTGATTGTGTTTGATCAGTTTAACAATTTTAATAGAAATCTGTGAGCTCTTTATGAGTGAATATGACATAACTGAAAAGGGTGTTATCTCTCTTACTATTTAAGAATATCATACATTTAGATTTCAGTCATTATAGGATTTATCTTTTTGATAAAAGGAAATAAGTTGAAATAACATATTCTGATCTGTTTTCTATCAGAAAAACCTTCAAGTCAACCAAAAAATTTTGGTTAGATGCTTTCATCTAATTTCTTTTAAAACTAACACCGTTCTAAAGTCTAAGATAACAAGTCTAAGATCTGGTTCATACTTAGGATTAAGTAGCAATAAAGAAGAAATATAGAATGAAATTTCAGTGTGAATGCCTTAATGTGGTAATATTTAAACATAGCTATTTCTAAAGATTTTATAGTATTATTTATAATAATATGTCATGGTTATGGGAAAAATTCACAAAGACCCAGTTAAAAGATAGGCAGCTTAATGGGAATTGATGCAATCCAGAACTATAATGAAGAAACTCCACACTATTGTGACTGCTGAAAAAAGTTATTTTAACTAACCACTAATATCTTCTAATTCACGTATATTTTTTAAATGATTCTTTCTGTTTGTCTGGATGTGTATGGCATGTATTTTATTTTTTAATTTCTTGTTGTGGGCACGTGGTTATTAAGTCATAAAATCAGGACAATTTTAGTCTTATAAAACCCAAGATCGCTTTTGTCATTTCCATTGAAAATTATTCAGTGGTACCACTCACTACTCTACCTCTCCTTAACAGCTCCAGCACATTTAATCCTTTGTCATCACCTTCATAGCACAAAATGTGTGCTTTTTTTTCTAATACTTCCTGCATTATATTGTCAGATTTTACAACAGTTGTGGGCCTTGGAAAAAAATGTTCAGCCTGAAACAGGTTTTTTACTGTAGTTGATAGTTTTCCTTTATCATTTTATTACCTGAACTGAACCTGGTTCCTGGACTTTATTACATCTCAATGTATATTTTAAAAATAAATAAATAAATACATAAGTAATGTGAATCTCTGCATACATTTTGCTATTGGAAATAAAGTAATCTGTCTGTCCTTATTTATACTTACTAGTGAAGCAATGTGCAAATTCTTAATTTCTAAATCATTAAAATTCAATGTATTTGAACGGACTGAAAGGCAGTTAGACTATATGTTAACTCAGAATTTTGCCTGGAATAGTAGCAGCTGAATAGATGATTGCTGTGAAGAAAATTCTTCCTATAGTTCTAAGCCTGATTTTGTAATTTATAGGGTGCCTGGATATATGCCACTGAAGGCCTCAGGACATTGGACATAAGTACAGTAGTCTTCTCTTTATCTAGACTTTTGCTTTCCACGATTTCAGTTACTCTTGGTTGACCACAGTCTGAAAATATTATGTGGAAAATTCCAGAAATATACAATTCATAAGTTTTAAATAACATGCCATTCTGAGCGGCTCCATGAAATCTCATGCTACCCTGCTGTGTTCTGCCCAGGATGTGAATCATCCCTTTGATCATTGTGTCCACACTGTATATGCTCCCACCTTATACTTACCTTAGTAACCATCTCAGTTATCAGATCAACTGTTAGTGTCCTGGTGATTGTGTTCGAGTAAACTTTATTTTACTTAATAATGATCCCAAAGGGCAAGAGTAGTGATGATGACAATTCAGATATACCAAAGAGAAGCTGTAAAATGGTTCTTTTAAATGAATAAGTATGAATGTGTGGGAAAAAATCATAGCGTATATATGTTCGAAACTGTCCACGGTTTCAGACGTCCACTGCGGGTCTTGGAACATATCCACTATGGATAAGGGTGAGGGCCTACTGTAATAGCAGTAATGGCAGAATGAGTCCATCTACAAAACTGATAAAAAAGAATGAAATGTCTAGACACATAATGACCAGAACGAACTTCATGATTATTACGTTGGATGAAAGAACTTAGATACAAAAGAGTATATACCTTATGATTCTACTTATATGAAGTTCAAGAACAGGCAATTCAAATCAATGTTAATTTTTAAAAGAAAGGTTAGTTTTGAGGAAGAGATTATAAAATGAGAAGAAGCATGAGGGCATCTGTGGAGTGCTTGATTTGTGTGGGGGTTACACAGTTGTAAGCCTAATTAAAAAATCAGTGGCTGTACTAATATTAGTTCACCTTACACATTTCTTTACTCAGTAGTTATCTATCAATAAACTTTAAAAAACAATAATACCTATACAGATATACATGTGTGCATGGAGGAAGGCAGGAGTAGAGAAGGGGAATGTTTTATAGCAGGTCTCTCACCTTCATTGCTTTCGGTGATGTACCAGCACAACTGTAACCATCACAGGACTAATGCCACTCTTTCCTAGTATGTCAGTTGTCAGAACTTTCTAAGAACTAATACTAGATAAGATCAAGAAATCCTATAAAATTTTGGTACACTTCACTAGAAATATTGACAAAACTCAAAAGAATAAGATATATTCTCTACCACCACATTAAAATCTAGAGGGATAGTTAATATTTTGCTCAAATAATTATATATCGAGACCCTTACCTAGACATGATTCTGTTGTTGATGAAATTGGTCTTGTCATTCTCTCAGGCCCCAACTCCCTTTTAAGCTCACCTCACATTTCCTCTAATATAGAGCTCCCTGTAGCCTGGAACTTTTTTTACCAGGGCAAGAAGCTTTTTTTCTCTGCTTTCCTCCTCTGAAGACTATGTGTTGTTGGTCCCATTTCTTCAGTGCCTTGTAACAACCAATGTGTGAAACACTGATACTAATTTGTTAAGTTACGGATAATGGTAGTACCTTATTCCTTTTCTACAGTGAAAATAAAGAATATGCATAATAAAGTTCAGAAAATTCACCAACCTATTAAAATATAATATAGATAGGTCTTTGGGAGTTAAAGGGATGCATTTTCTATCTGTTTAAATTATTCCTGTCTATAATTGCTATAGATACGTAGAGAGATTTACAAAGTGTTAGGGACTCTCAACCATGTGACCTCCTAGGATTTTTTATATTTATTTCTATGACATTTTACCATTTAGATACCTGTTTTGTTTGTTTGTTGTTTTTTTTAAAAAAAATAGGAAAAGATTATAATATATTCCTTTTAACAAAAACTTTGATTTATGCACCAAATTATTCTTCTATAGCCTTTGGTTTAGATTCTGATTTGAATAAATTTGCTATTTTCATATGCCCAGTTTTCTTGCCCAAAATTTATGCCCAGATGTTCATCACTAACAGCATTATGTAAAATAAAGTAATTTGAAATTGTCTGTGGGAGACAAAGTAGATTAGAAAAAGTGGCTATATACTTATTTTCAAAAGAGACTTGTTTTCAAGAGACTTGTTTTAATTTCTCATACTAACCCCCTGTACACACGTGTTGACATATAACTTCATGGAGAGAGGTGTTGAGCAAGATTTGCCTGACTGGTGACCATCTACTTTTGTCATTCCTAACTATGACAGTAACCAAAAGTATGATCATTACTTTCAGATTGTCCAAGTAACTCTCTTCTGGCCAATGAGATGTAAATTGATTTCACAGATTGAGGCTTTCAAGAAGGCCTGTAAAGGGACAAATGGTCTATAAAGTCATGTCCTTTTGTCCTTTGTTCTTCTTCTGGCTTGGAGTGCTCTAAATATTGCTGAAAGTGAAGCGAGCAATGAAAACTTTCCACCTTAATGCCTCCACTGATTATTAAGAAGGCTATTAATCATACCTCTTCAAGGAAGCCAGTAGATTAAACAGAGTGATTATTTTAAATTTATAGAGATTATAAATTGAATCTGTAACAGGGGTATTTAAAAACTATTCAATCAGAAGAATTATCTATTCACAACCAAGAGACTGATAAACTGGCTTAAAGAAATGGTTCTTTTCCTCACATGCCCAGAAGTTTAGAAATAGTCCTAGTCTAGTACAAGAACCCATAGTGCTGTTAGAAACTTGAGACTCTCTTAGAATTTCTTTCTCTGTCATCTCTCGACCGTAGCTTTCTTTCTGTGTTTGCAAGATGCCTAAGAAATTAATAACTTGACAGATTATAGTCAGTAATCACATTCCCCAAAGTATCTTATAAGTGATTTTAACATGTTATATATATGAATCTGAATGCAAAAAAACGCCCCTATTTTGCAATAGGTTAATGTCTTCTTAATGTTTTAATCTATAACTTCTTCTTCCATTTATTTTTTAAATGAAATAAAATTTACATACAATTGAATGCATAGAAAAAATTTAAATAAATAAATGCATAAATACTGTGACAGTTCTCTAAATTTTGACTAATGTATACATCTGTATAAACAATATCCCAAACAAAATAGATTGGTGATTCTGCCAATCTTTAATTGATGTTATATGTGAGATTAATTTTGGGACTCTCTATTCTATTCCATTGATTAAAGTATCCATTTTTACATAATTCACATACTTCTCTAAGTGTTGTCACCTTATAGAAAGTCAGAAAGTCATTCTATATTTTTCTCTGTTAAGATATCTTTGGCTACTCTGGGTCCTTTTTATTTTTATATAAATTTAATAAACAGTTCATCAGTTTCTCCAAAAATATGTTATTTTGGTTGGCATTTTATAGAATCTATAGCTCAATTTTGAAAGCATTGACAACAATATTATTTCTTTCTATCTATAATATATTACATATCATCATTCAATAATGTCTTGAACTTTTTAATGCAGAATTCTTATATATCTTTTAATAAGTATTTCTAAATATTTTCTGGATATTTCTGTTATTGTAAATTGTATTTTAATTTTTTTTATTTTTGATCACTAATATGTAGAAATATGACTGATTTTTCTTTATAGATTTTCTATTTTGTAATGTGTCTAAATTTTTAATTCCATAGATTTTACAACTCTTTTATTAGGTAAATACTCATTTTCTATTGTTAAGGTCTTCAAAGAAATCACCTGTTCTAATATATGACATTATCAATACTCCTTGTCTTAAAGTAAATTTTTTCTGCTGATATTAATATAGTCCCTAACTTTCTTGCACTTATACTTTGTATGGTTTATTTCTTTTCCATCTTTTTACGATCTATCTGTGTATATGATAGGCTAATCTGTCATTTTCTTTAAATGGGAATGATTAATTCTTTATGTTTAATAAAATTATTTCTATTTATTTTCTTTTTCTACTATCTGCTTTTTTTGTATTCCTTTCATATCTTTTTATTTTAGTTGTTTTATTTCATATTATTTCTGCAATTTGCTTTTTAGAATCACTTTTTTTAGTGGTTAATCTAGGGACTAAAATATATTTCTTCAATTTATCACAGTCTACTGAGAGCTTATATTATACTATTTCATGTAAAATTTAAAACCTTTATGCAATTTAATTCTCTTGCACCCCTTATCATATGTAATACTATTATTGTTGCATATTTCATTTCTAAATACATAATGTACCCCACACCACACATTTTTCTTTAAACACTTTAGGTGCTTTTAATGAATTGAAGGAAAGAAAACAAAAGTATTCTATATTTACAATAAGTTAATGTCTTCTTTATATCTTTATAATTTCTGATCTTCTTCTTCATTTTTCCTGTAGACATGACTTTCCGTGTGGTAAAATTTTCCCCAAAACTTGAAGAACTTTATTTAACATTTCTTGTAGCACATATCTATTGACAATAAATTCACTTAGCTTTACTTATCTTAAAATGCATTTATTTCATCTTTAGTTTTGGAAGATTGCTTCTCTGGATATAATAATCTGAGTTATCTTTTACCCCTCTCATGAACTTTTTAAAAGTATCTTTTGTTTGCCTTTTCGCATCCAAGGTTATGAGAAATCAACCACCATTCCTATAATTGTTTTCCTTTGTGTATAATGTTCTTTTTAAGCATTCTGATTGTTTTGAAATTTTGTCATTGATTTTGATAGTGGGATTATGGTATGAGTAATTTAGATTTTCTATTTATCCTGCTCTGGGTACCCATAAATTCTTGGATTGGAAGACTGAGGTTTTTTGTAATGCTTTCTGGGTCATTTATCCTATAGGGTTTCTTATATTCTTTATATTTCTGATAGCATCTATGTAGTGTTGGCTAGCATTTTCTCTGTTCTTTATACATTCTGAAAATAGAGTCTTGATCAAATTAAGGTATAATTTTGGAGGGAAGTAGGCAGTCAGTAGTACTTTATAGGTGATATATAGTTCAGGAAACAAAAAATAGGGACCTGTTTTCTTTCTAAATGTTTTTAAAGAGTAATGATTATTAAATAGGTTTATTTCTTTATTTGTGGCTGCAAAATGGTGATAGTGTAATTCTATCATCCTTTTCTTAGTTGGACAATTTATTAAAATTACACCATTGAACATCAACTATGTGGTTCCATGAAATACAATTATACAAGGAAAGCAGACTAGATGCTAGATCATTTTTTTTTGTCATTTATTTATTTATTTTCAAAATAACAAGGTGGTTCCTTCTTATTTCCCAAGGTTAAAAAAATTTAAGTACAATTAAGAACTCTTGGATTTAAACCTATTTTAAGTGTTTTAAAGCATGGAAATTAAATTTAAAACAGGGAATTCAGTTCATGTTTTCAGGCCAGCTGCTGCTGCCATGTGGTATTGTAACTGCCAATGACTTTTATACCATTTTTCTCATGTTTTAGACTACCTGGGGATGTCTTGTTCTCTAGGTTAGTGATAAATTTTACCAGTAAGCCTTTGGGATCTACCATACTTTTTGAAGGAATGTGGAAAGATGCAATAATTACTCTACCTTTGCTGTTTTTAAAAATCTTTAATTGAGCTTTTTCAAAAAATAAATGTTGATGCTACTATTATTACTACAATTGTTGCATGTCTTTAAAGTTATTTTTTATGTGGGCAAACATGAATAATTAAGCACTATATTAATGACTTGTGTACCATCACCCTCATCACAGTAGGTTGCTTCAAAATGTGCTCTGTGAGAGATAATGACCTGCCATGTTGTCCGAGACTCTTTCAAGATAAAAAGAGGTTATATTTGAAAGAAATTGTAGTAATCATCTTTGGAGACTTTATGAGTAATGTGTACACTTTCAATCATACTTAATATGGAACCATTTTTATGAGAAATACAGTATTTGTTCCTTTATAAAACAACAGTTTTCTTCCTACTGTGAAATATTCTTGGGTATTTTTCATTTATAACTTTGCATAATTAATTTCATTAGTCAATTTATTGCCCTTTCTAGCTTCTGTTAGTAGTAAATAAAGAGGAACAGGAAACAAAGTACTAAATTACAAGAATCATCTCCAGAAAATATAAAGCCTTTTGTCATTGTGATTAATATATAATCTTCCATTAGTGATTTTCCTTGGAGAAGACTGTACTTGCTGAAGGATGAATTTGCTTCAGAGATCAGAAAGGTCTTTGTGTATCAAACAGATTCTTATAATCAACCAGATACATTGTTCTAAAGAAGAAATAAGCTAAACTATTCTCTAACCAGGCCAGAGATAGACTGTTTTGATCTTTTCTACTCTTTAACCACTTAAGGCAATTCACTTTCATTTCTCACAGGAAAAGATTAGGAAGTGGATCAAAGACAAACTTAAAATTGGGTTAACCCCTTTGTTCTCAGTTTCTGCCAAATAACATCAACTCTATAAAAGAAGAATAATCATCTCTATGACTTGATTTCAAAGAATGTAAATGAAACTCCTAGGGAAATATGTGGTCATCGTTGTTCTGTCATTTCATGCAATTTCTTTTATTTAAAAAAATCAATTAGTGTAAACTGTGTTTTGCCTCTATGCACTAGTTAAACTCTTGTTATATCAGTTCGTTGGAAGCCTATTTTAATTTATATTTTTTTCACTTCAAAAGGAGCAATCATTTTAATTCCACATCAGTTGCCTTGCCATCCCCTTCTCCAATTTAATTTCAGATTCATTTACATTATGTGAACATGACCTGTTCAGAATAAGAAAATTGATTTGCAAAGACTACTTTTTTCTTAATTAAAAATGGAATATTTCTGTATACAACCTTAAATATACAATAAACTTTTGGTCTTAACTAGGTCACAGCAGCTATGGTAACATAGATTGAAGCACTCTAATTCATTCTAACTTTTTTCTAGTTGGAGATATTTGTGATATAAGAACTATATTTCCCATACTAATTTGCACCAACATATTCAGTTCTAAATGGAATCTGTTTTCACTAATTAGATGTCCTTCCATAGGACTTGAGTGTTGTCTCTGTTTTTTTTCTTTCTTTTTCCCCCAAGTTTGGAAAAAGTTTTAATTTTCTGTGCTTTTAGATGTGCAAAAGTGACAGCATCAATGGCGGAAGTGGATACAGTGGCAACTTCTTCATCACAACCTTTTAATCTTGGCATTAGATCTGTGTTATACATTCTCCAGATGGAAGAAGCAGTTGCTTTGATAGCATTAGGGGCAACGGTGACTTCTGCTTCCAATATATCACCAAGGGTGGACTAGAGCCAGTTCTATGTATTCTGAGAAATATTCTTTGAGGCTCTGCCAAGGTTCTGGTCCTTCAAACTCTCCATAACTATTATAAGCACAAAGCTCATTGTAATAAATCTTTTACTGGTTAAAATAGTCTTGTTTTGTGAACTGAACATTGACTAATCTAGGTGCTGAAAAAGAGCTAGGATTCACATACATACCTTCACATATTTTTTACAATTTCTTTACAATGTTTTACAATTTACAATTTCCCATTTACAATTTCTTTTCACCCTCAAATATCTATTTGAGGATGATTTAATTTCTAATGGAAGGTGTGTCTCAAGATAAAGTTCCACTTGTAACAAACTCCTATTGCTTTAAGAATGGTGCTGCATTCTTTCTGTATTTTTTTCCTGACTGCAGCGTTTATAAAAATTAGAGATAATATCAGAAAACAGAAAAACTATGCCAAAAGACACTGTCTGTCTGTCTCTCTGTCCATCTGCATCTATTATCTATCTATCTATCTATCTATCTATCTATCTATCTATCTATCTATCTATCTATTATCTATCTATCTATTATCTATCTATCTATCTATCTATCTATCTATCTATCTATCTATCTATCTATCTACCTATCATCATCTACCTACCTACCTACCTACCTATCTATCATATATCTATGTTTCAGTAAATTAGAAAGGGCATTTCCATTAAATGTATAACAATTTGGTACTATTTAGTGACATAAAGCAAAGAGTTTTATGTCCACTTGTCAGAATGCTCTAGAATAAATCCCCTCAGAGTGGAACCACAAAGAGAAAAGTCTTTACTCACCTCTAGCAGCAGGGTCATTGTGAAAGGAATCTCTCTTGCCTTCTGGCTATAAGCAAAGGTTTTATATGACTAGGGGAAGCAGGTTGTTCTGAAGTAAAAGGAACAAGGAAACAAGAATGTGATATGGCAGGCAAGGCAGTTCTCAAAAGTAAATGGCCTAAGGGTAAGCAAGGCTGGAAAAATATATTCTGCAGGTTCAGATTTAATAAGCAAAACTGACAGTTTAAGCAATTTTGGTAATAGCAAGTACTTTAGGCTAGGGACATGTTGATGTAGGGGTTGCACAAAAGATCTTAATCTTTATATAAACCTGAAACAAGTTACCAGTGTGTTCTGCGTATCTTAAACAGGTGCATGCCTTTGTCAAAATTGAAGCAATGTATACTTAAGGTCTGTGCCTTCAAAATTGTATGTAAAACAGCAAAAGAAAAAAAAATATTTTAAATGGTGTACTCTGATGATATGCATGCTATTTATGGAGAACTATACTGACATCTGAAATTAAATTTGTAATACATCAAAAATAAGATGGAATTAGTGGATGGATAGAAAGATGGATAAATATGTAATAAATGAAGTACAGTAAAATGTTGATGGTAGAATCTTGGATATATGATTGGATGTGGTAAAATCCTTTTAGTTTTATATGTATATATATAATGTATATGTAATGTGTGTGTATATATATTTAAAAATTTCCTTAAAATATTTGGAAGAAGAACAGATATTTAAAAAGAGTTTTAATAAGAGTTTTATGAATGTTATGAAGTTTGAAATAAGAAAAAACAAAAATGAGTTTTTATATTTTTTTCGGAAGCAGAGCAGACATATGAGCAGCATGCATAGGGATGGTATACAAAAGAAGGTGATTCTAGGATCAGTTTTACGATTATCCTTTAAGTAACCTTAATGAAATCACATAAATGATAAAATGAAGGTAATAATATGTTCTATGACTTCTTCACAATAAAATTGTGAAGACTAATGTTCAAATTACTATGCAAATATAAATTTGTATTATTCAAATTAAGGACTCCATTTAATAATAGTTCAGGAACACACAAATCCGAAGCTTGCCTTTTATGCACAGATTGGAAGGTCAGAAAGTGAAGTTTTTCTCTCTAATCCTCAGAGATTTCTTTCTCTTCTATTTTAGGCTGTTGTTAAATGGTGGCAATTTGTTAAAAACAGACAGTACTGTATCTAGTTACTGGAGCAGAGGAAAGCATTGTTAAGCAAAAACTCTGAGATCTCATGGAGACCAGTAAAAAATAGCATATAGGAAGTTTCGAAGTTAGCATTCATTAGAAAAAAGGAAGAGACCATACAGTATCTCTAAAATGTGTTCCACTTTTAATTAAGAAATGTAGAGGTGAGATACTTTACTAGCAATGTCTGTAGGGATACTGACAAGAATGAGGACCAGTGCATTCATTTCTTACTGTGGAATAACAGGTTACCACAAACATAGCAGCTTAGAATACACACATTTATTATATGACAGTTTCATGGCTCAGGAGTCCAGATGTAGGTCAGCTGGGACTTTGGCTCAGGGTTGTACCAGTTGAATTCAGAGTGTTGGCAGAGACTACTCTCTCGTCTGAAGTGCAGGGTCCACTTCTAAGTTCATGCGGTTTTTAATAGAATTCAGTTCCTTTCCGTTGTAAAACTGAGGTCTCTGTTTTCTTGGTGGCTATTGTCAGTGGTTATTCTCAGTCTCTACAAGTTTTACCTCAGGTCCTAGCCATGTACCCCTCTTGCCACATGAAAACTTGCTTCTCCAATTCCAGCAGAAGAAACCTTCTCCAGCCTCCTATGATGGGCGGAGCCTTGGGTGACATAATCACAGGAGTGATAATCCCATTATATTTAGAGGATTGTATGGAGTGTGTGTACCAGGAGGTAGGGGTCTTAAGGGCCATCTTAGAATTCTGCTGATCATGGGGAGCTATGTTGTTGACAATATTAATCTTATCTTGACTGAGAAAACTTAAAAAAATTACATTCATTCAGCTTATCAAAGAAGACAAATAATTATTGAATACAATGAGGAAAATAATACTAAAATGTTAAGGCATTAATGATTCTTATAAAATAGGAAAGATTTAAAGTATTTGGGAAGGGATATTTTAGAAATATTGCTCTGTCAAGAAATTAGACCTTTGTTTGAAGGGAATTGAGGCTGGAGGCAATGAGATTAGTAAAGGAAAACTAGTGGGGATTTATGCTAAAGTAGGAGCAGTAAAGCCAGTTAACTGAGGATAAGTTTGAGAAATATCTAGAGATAGAATCATTAAGAATTGATGATAAACTGAGAAGGAAGAACCTTGAATAGTTCTTATGTCTCAAAATTGGTTGATTAAATTAAGAAAAGCATTATGATGAAACAAGGTGAGTTATAAAGAAAATAAAAAAGATGACATATCGCCTTTTATTCTGTTACTTTAATTCCAAAAGGTTGTGGAGGGGAGATTATACAGAATTTCACAGAGTTAGAGGTGTTAAAGAAAATGATTGGCAGAACGAAGCAGAAACTGCCGACAAGAGTAGAGGGAGAGTCCTTAAAAGTCAAAATGGAAAGGGGACTATGATTTTGAATTTTTGGCTATTAGAGCCTTTTAAACACATTTCTTTGCAAATATTATATGAGTCAACCAGGATGCAGACTTTTTGCTCTCGAAAAGAAAAAGAAACATTTACTAAAAAAGAGACACACAACAGCCAAGAGAATAGGGTGATTGGCTCTGTTGAATGTCAGGCAGCCTCCCCCTTTAGTTACTCTAATACTGCTGTAAAAGGCTCATGAGTGAACCAGTCATGGTAGCTGTTTTGGAAGAGAACCGAGGCTGAATCAGATAGTCTTTTACATGGCAGTGTCCTCTGAGCCCTCCCAAGGAACATAGTCAAATGTCTGCTTCTCTGGTCTGACATAAAAGTTGATTAATATCTCTACCTCCTTAGTTTCTCAACCCTTTTTTAATACTACACAAAGGCATTTCTGTCAAGTTCATCTCATTTACTCTAGGTCATCATCATAGTCAGACTTCAAGAAATAGTTCTAGCAGCATATTAAGATAGCTCTAGACATCCTCACTAGGAAATTAAATCCTGAGCCAATGGAGAATAAACTTATATCAGTAAAATTTTCCCCATTAAACCTTATATTCTGCTACCTTAGAACCAATATCATCAAGAAATTCTGCCATATTGTTCCATGGATTTCATCCCAATATATACTAGTAATGTTCTAGAATTCCTCTGAACTTTAAGCTGCATTTTACATGATAGAGACTCTCTCCACTGAGGCTGAGCTGAGAACAACATGAGTTACTGTTTGGAGTCCATTAGGGAAGGCAGAGATAAATCATGAGGAAGGCAAGTATCATTTTATAAATCTTAGATGTGATCTTTGAAAGGTTTTCAGATAAGAGGGACCTGCTCTTTGTTCAAAATAAAAAAAAAAAAAAAAAAAGCTACTTTGCAAGCAGAAGTTCTCAGACTTTGCTATTCAAATTTTCCCATGTCAGATTAAGGAGATTCTTACCTGTTACACTGCTTTTAGTCTAGGAATCTATGATGGCTGCACATTCAATCTCTTATTCAGTTTTCTCAGCCTTACATTTGATTCTGGGGTGATTTTCAACACAGTCTGTCCCAAGGCTGCAGATGTTTGGGATTTTCTTAAATGCTTGCTAGGAACTCTTCTGATTTTTAGAGTGTGCTATAACTTAGTAGTTGGCATTTTCTTCTCTTAAAGCTTTCAATGCAGGCAAATAAAGCCAGGCAACTTCTCAATTTTTATACTTATCATTGCCCTCGTGATGTTCAAGGGTCATAGATGTTACTTAACCCAAATTGGTTTCTTAAAAAGACAGGGGAATAAATAAATCAGAGATAAAAGGAATGTGAAAGGAACTATCATTATAGATTCTATAGTTGATAAGAAGATATTAAGAATAACTTCAAAAATACAGGTTTTTTATTTTATATTTCTTCTTCTTTAGATTAAAATTTATATAGATATATTAAGTATAGTTTGAACATAACAAAATGCACCCCTTTACAGTGTACAGTTCTGTGAGTTTTAACAATTATATATAGTTGTGTCATCATGATCAAAATCAATACAAATAATTCTATCAGTCTCTGAAATTTTTCATACCCCCTTTCCTCAATCCCAGCCCCTCACAGACATCTTCTCTATAGTTCTGTTTTTTACAGATGTTGTGTAAATGAAATCATGCAATATGTAACCTATTCTTTCACTAGCATAATATAGTTGAGATTCACCCATATTATTGCAAATGTCAATGTTTATTTCTTTTTACTTCTGAGTAGAATTTTATTGTATTAATATACCTCAGTGTATTTATCAGTTCACTAGTTGAAGGACATTTGAGTTGTTTCCACTCATGACAATATTTTTCAATTTACATGAAATGGACAAATTTCTTGGAAAATACATGTTCAGTTAAAAAATAGAAAATCAAAATTATAGTTCTAAATTTTTCTATATCAATTTATTTTAATTTCACAAAGAAAACTCCAAGCCCAAATATATTCAGTAGTGACTATCTAAACTATAAAAGAAAGGAAAAAAAAAAAAGAAAAGAAAAACAGTGTTACACAACTCTTCCAAGGAATAGAAGGAGGGGAATATTTCCAATTCATTTTATGAGCTAGTGAAAAATAATAGCAAAATCAGACAAGGATATTAAAATACAAGAAAGTTAAATGCCAATATCTTTCACAAACACAAATATAAAGTCTTTTAAAATATCTGAAACACATTCCAAATCAGACCTGACACTATCTAGAAGTCACATGTAATGGCCAAGTAGAATTTATTCTAGAGACGTAAGGTTGTTTTAACATTTAAAATTCAATGATTAGCCTCATTAATACATGTTGATATACTAAACCCAAGTGTATTAATATATTTTAATGTAATACCCAATGAACAAATGTGTTTTAATATAATACTAAATATATTGAGCTCCTGTAGTTTCACATACTTACTGATATTTTATCTTATTTTTTAAAATTTATCTAGTGTGTGTATAGTTTTAATTGCAGTTTTAATTTATATTTCCCTTGTTTGTAATTGTGTTAAACACATTTTTATGTGCTTTTGTGCCATTTCTTTATATATCGCTTCATGTCATTTGCTTATTTTAAAAAACTTACTTAAAATGTAATAAAATAGCTGTATTA
>NW_011888802.1:8561097-8565761 GCF_000151845.1 Pteropus vampyrus | reverse complement strand
AAATATATTATTGGAAATTAAAAGTTTACTAAATGGACATATAGTAAATGGGAGATGGCAGAAATAAAAGTCAATGAACTCTAGGAGAGATTGGTAGCAGTTGTTTAATCACTAAAAAAGAGAGAAAAATAAGAAGAATAAAGAAACAGGATTTTACTGGTATTCAGAAAGAAAAGAGACATAGAAGATGGGGAGAGAGAAAAAGAGAAAGAGAGAGACATAGTATGAGAGAAAGAGAATAGAGGACAGAAAATCATACTTAAAAATGGCCCCAAATTCCCCAAATATATTGTAAAGCATCAAGCTACATTTCCAAGCATTTTAAATACAATGACTGTCAGATCTAGACACATCATAGTGAAATGCTGAAAATAAAATAAGAAGAGTGAATTTTGAAAACACCCAAAAGGTTAACAACAAAACGAACGATGGTTGACTTCACATTAAGAACAATGGGGAATAGAGATTAATGGAAAAACATTTAAAGTGCTAAGCAATGAAACCAACAAAACACTATCAACTTAGTATTCAATGTTTAATGAAAATATCTCCAGAAATGAAAGTAAATATAGTTAGTTATTTTCAGATGAAACTAATCTGAGACTTGAAGCCAGTAGACCAACACTGAAATAAATGCTGTAAGGATTTCTTTAAGATGAAAGGAGATAGAACTAGAGAGAAACCTGAACGTGCAGTAATTATAAAAGAATATCAGGGGTGGTAAATGCATGCAAATTATTAAAGACTATTTCTTTTTCTAATTTCTTTGAAAGACATCTGTACATTTAAGACCAAGAAAAAGTAACATGAGGTTTATAATACATGTAGCAGTAAAATGTATTAGTTTATAGCAAAACAGATAATGATACTTACCGTGTTATAGGTTTTTTTTTAGATTTTATGTAAGTTGTCATAACATTAATTCTAATTAGAACGTTATAAGTTAAGAGTACATATTGTAATTGCTAGTCTTTCTCAACAAAAGGATTTGCAAGAAAATTAAGCTCTACGTCATTATTTTCTACATTTTCACAAGGTTGATACATGCCTAATACCATTATAGTTACATTGGAGATAAATTCATTACATACTATCAATGCTTCAGGCCTTGAGACTCACAGAAACTGGTTGCTGAGCTAAGTAAAAAACAAACAAAAAATTATATTTTACTACATAATTTTCATGGGTAATCACATTCATTTCTACAATTTTAACTAGTACATATTCATCCATATCTCCCAAATGTTTAACAACAGCAGCTATTTGTCTTTAAAACTTCACACTACTATTGCCATTTACCTATTAAATATTTACCTTTGCACATTTCCTCTCAAAGCCTACATATATAAAACATGCTATGCTATTTTCTTCTCCAAATATATTATTCCGATGTTTCTTATCTCGGTGAATCACAAAACTCTCTATGCAGTTTCACAAGCCAGATGCTTCGGAAGAATTCTTCACTTACTCTTCACCTATTCCTCATCTGGGATGTCATTAAGGTAGAAAGATCTGAGCCGCCTAACAGTTTTTGAGAAGCAATGTCCTAAATAGTCTTCTGAGGACAGAGAGCTGCCGTGCAGGTGCACAGCTATAAAAATATTGTAAAACAAGAATTCATTTTACCTGTTTGACCCTGAATCATTATTAGACAAGTGCTCTTAAACAATGAGATAAAACTTCTAGAAGCTCTCTGTGCTATCCATTACACTACAGAGCCAGACTGTAATATAATTTTTTAATAGTGCCCGGACTATAGTACTATAGTACTAGAAGGAAGAAACTCAGTTGAGACATTTAGGGGTGCTCCCTCCTCTATGCTAACTCTGCTTGTGACACTTCGGGAAGTTGAAGTGTCTTTATTGGGGAGCTAAGAGAAACAGCTCTCTCATGGGAATCCCCAGGTATGCCACAGTTTTCTTTGTTATTTTTTAAAACACATTTCACAAACATGTTTGGGATTATTTTTATGTCCTACAATAGTTTAGTTTATCAAGCAATTTACAAATTGATCTTATACTAGATGAAAAAGATCTGATGATCAGTTTATGAGAAAAAACATTCCAGGGTAGGCAGAATGGAAAAGTATGCATTCCTCAGCCAAATCAATTAACTTAATGGGTACTCTAGGTGAAAGAATTTATTGCCACAGTACGAGAAATTTACTGTGGGACAGAAATACTTCAACCATATTTCTTATCCAATTATCTAAATGAGTACACTGTGAATTAGAAATAACTAGGAATACACAAACTCAACATATCTTGATTTTACTCCTTTTCTTCTAATGCCATTTGATGTAAATGTGCCTGGAATCCCCAGAGTAAGATGGTATTATGGGCCCTATAAAAATTAATTAGCCAAAAGAAAAATCTAATTGATTAGGGGATTGAAGGAACATTAAGAATATTAGGGGATATTAATATTCATTAGGTAATACAAGTCCTGGTGGTCAGAGATGCATCAGTTTGTCTTTTTCTATGTTAAATTGAATAATCAAGGTTTATATGGCCGGATTGCATATATAAATATTTGTTCTTTGTCTAAGGACAAATTTGTCCTTGCATAAATTGTGACCCTTGATTGGAAATTTTCAAATGGACAAAATAAGGTTTGAGTGAAGTTTAGCTTGTTGCCAACAGAAAATCTACTTATTTCTTTCACAGTCTGTGGAATTGACTTGACTAGAAATCCAGCTATGCCTGGGTTGATGAGAGTGACATTGCCACTGGTGTGACTGTCATTTGGCCAAATGCCTTTTGTGGAGGCTCCAGTGGCAACAGGCCAACACAGGAGTGTATAAACTCTGAGTTTGTGACTGAGATAAAAGAGAATAGAGCTGCTGGTTTGACTTTCTCATGCTCTATCCTCTCAGAAGTGCTGAAGGAGAGTCCAATACAGGTGAGCTGCTGCTAACTGGTCAGCATGGCCATGCAAGGCCACTTGGCAGCACTGATTTTCAAAGTGACTGCAGCAAATTGACAAAACCTGTCATCTCCAAGGAAAATTTTGCATAGCCTTTCAAACTCTGTGATTGAAGATTGACTTCATTCTCAGAAGAAATAACATCAAAATCCACTGACTGTGTGTCTTCATTCCGGTTTAACCCAGCTAGAATCTGATCTATGCTCATCAGAATCCAGTGACCAGTTACAAAATGAATAACTACTTTAAAAATCCCAAAATGACAACTAAAGACCACTATTTGAAAGATAGATAGATAGATAGATAGATAGATAGATAGATAAATAAATAAATAAATAAGACTGCTTGCTTAAAAAGCTTAACCCAGAAGAAAACAAAAATAAAACAAAAAAAAAAGACCTTTTCTTTTGTGAGTGGGTTATGGCTGAACTTTCTGATTTGATAAAGTCTCTGATATCTTCATTACATACATATAAAAATGATAAGCTTTCTAAATGAGATGAAATGATACAGTATTCTGATATGTTTAGGCATTATATCAAATAGAGATGGTTAAGAATGTGGGGTGATGTTATTTTGTTAAATTGACTTTGGAAGATCCAAGTACCTATTCCAAAATAACAACCTCTCATATAAAATGGGACATATGTAGTCTCAGTATACTGTTCATGTAAGAGCTATGACTTGTGATTAAATTAATCTCACTATTCTATACATCACCAGAATATTGTTATTTGCAACAATTTAAAGTGTATCTCTAAATCATATGTCTTCAGCTAGGGTACTGATGAACAAAGAATTGAAAGAAGTTAAAGATAACGTAATTTTGAATAGACTAGTCATAAATTGTTATTTAGAAAAGAGTCAAGATTTTATTTGATATTTAGAATTGAGTCACATCGTAAACATAAAACATGGATTTTCTTAAAAGTAGTTAATCCTGATGAACAAGACATTGCAGCATTGGATTTGAATGTTCATTTAAGAATTCAAGAAACTAGCAAACTAGAGTGCAGGTTTATATCTATGCAATAGTAAGGAAAATAAAAATGTAATGTTGTATACCTGCTGAGACGTGAATTGTTGTTAGAAAAATGCTCATAGCAATCTGCCATAATGTGTTTGTACATATCTGATAATTGAAAGTCCTTTTGTACTACCCTGGCTTAGGTTGCTTAGGGATGGTGAAATTTAGATGCTGGCAAAAAAATGTAAGTAGCTCTTTAATAGGAGAAAGCATTTAGGCTATATTTCTGGATCTTTTACAATATTTTGTATTATTTTCAATCAAATGCACATTTTGCAGAGATTTTTGTAAAAGATGGAAGTAAACAAAAGTAGTTAGTGGAGGTCAGAACTTGAAGGAGGTGTTTGGGAACACTGCACTGAGAGAATGGAAGAGGGATCAAAGAGAGGCAGGAAACTATACTGGAGAAACGCTTGTGAAATGACACAAGCCCACTAAACCACTGAGATTTAATTATAAGATTATAGTCTGATCCCCTGTCCCCACACCTTATCACCAATACCAACAAAACTCTAGTATAATAACAGTGGATTAATGGAGAAAGAGCTTCAGATGCAAACTCTTTCTGAGGAGGAATACCTAGAAAGTTTAGAGTCAAGAGAGGAGACCATATAAAGGACATTAGAGGAATTTGAAGGCTCTGGTATCTACAGCTAGGGAGAATTTTATACACAACCCAGCTCCTAGCCAGATTAACATAAAGTTTTATGGT
>NW_011888802.1:8556109-8558797 GCF_000151845.1 Pteropus vampyrus | reverse complement strand
CATTATTAAGAATAATAATTTGAATTTAAACACAAATAAAAAATAAGTATCTCAGGTCCATATATTTTAAGCAACTTGCCCAATAAAATTTTTGAATTTCAAACAATGCAATTTGAAATTAAGCCATTTTTCTAGAAAAAGAGGAAAGAAAAAATTCTTGACATTGATGCAAGCAATTATATGCACTAAAAACCTTTTAAAAGCTGTCAACTTTTTGGTCCATCAACCTTAACGGCAACTCATAAAAATGTTCTTGTTTTGTACATCTTTAATTTAGAAAGCAGAGAAGCATGGTGTTCTGCAGCTTTCATAGCATCTGTCACTCACATCAGGGACATAAGTTTGTTTCCACAGAACACCTTATCTATATTCAAGTTTTTGTCATAAATCTTGATCTTGAATAAGAAAATTCATGAAGCTTATAATTGGCACAGCATATACAATTGTAATGTATAACATGATAGCACCTTCTAACATTGATTTCACTTAATCTTTAACCTGACATATTGTAGGTTTTACAGTAGCACTTCTCACATTGAGACTCCATCTGTTAATGGCAGGAAACAACATTGCTATACTCCAGGAAGCTGCCAAAAAGTGTAAATGACTTGATATGCAGCTAACTGGGGTTCAAGTATACTCAATCATGCTCTTTTTGTGTTTCCCATTCACACGGAAATAACCTTTCAACACAGCAACTGATAGAATCCCTGTAGATCAGACTTCTTAAGACATCATAGGAACAATAATAAATTGTATCTATTACTGTTGATGTGCAAAAATTCCTGTAGCATCTATCTGAGAAGAACCTAGGCATTTTGACAGAACTATTAAAACTATTAGTTCATTTCAGTGAGCTAAGCTAAGGTTTGCCAAATGCTTTCTTGAGCCCTACCAGTCAGTGCATCCTTTAAGTCACACTGTCTTGATTATATTAGTTACAGGGCTTCAAAAAATCCAGGCATGACAAATGGAATAATGTGTGCATTCACAAGTAATTTATTTATTGAAAAGTCCTCAAAAAAAGCAAAAGACACTTGCTCATAGATTAAATAAGGCAGGATTTCTTGACATATAGAGTCTTTTTCCAGGTCATATTAATAAATATTCATTTGACACCTACTGTGTACCAGAAAATTTGCTGAGTGCTGGGTCTACAGACCATTTCTGACCTCAAGAGCACACTGATTAGTTATTGAGAAAGATACAATGGCATATATCTAGATAAGAAGGGAAGGAGGGGGAGAGAGAGAGACGGAGAGAGAGAAAGAGAGAAAGAAAAAAGGTTAACATTGCAGTTTAGGATACTGAAAAGAACTCAGGATTTTCAGTGAAAATATATGTTAAATGACATTGAGAAAGTTCTATAATCTCGACAATTTTGTTTTCTCATCTGAAAAGTGGGAGATATTTAACTTATTGATACTTTCATTTCGGGGATTGGATGAGATGTGCAAATTTAAGAAATTTCACAGGAGAAAGAAATTTAATGAACTCAGAGAAATTTTCGCATGGAATTTGAATACTAGGTGTCTTAGTTTGAATGCTATAACACATTACCATAAACTAGGTAGTTTAAACAACAAGCATTTGTTACTCACAGTTCTAGAAGCTAGGAATTCCAGGATCGAAGTGCCTGCAGATCTGGTATATGATGAGAGCCACTTCCTGGTTTGCAGATGGCCTTCTTTTCCTTTTATCCTCACATGGTGGAGGGCAGAGAGGGAGAGAGCACACATTCATTTCACTTCTTATAAAGATCCTATCCGTAAGGGCTCCATATTCATGATCTAATTGTTATCCCTTTGTAGGTTAGGATTTCAGTTTTTGAATTTTGGGGGAACACGTTCAGTCTATAACATTAAGTATGTTTTAATAGGTGGAAGAGGGAGAGAACCAATACAAAAGATGTACAGACTCCCAAAAAAGTGTCCTGTTTAGAAAGTGGCGAATACTGTCCTGTGCCTCAGTACTGACCTAGATTAGACCTGGAATTATAAAACAGGATGGTGAGAATACAAGTAAGAAAAAGATCAACGAAGTAGTTGTTCTCTAAATTGGATATCTCTTCTTTGGATATGGTCATTTTTTTTCATTATGAATTAAGCAAATCAGATCAAAACCTATGTCTTGATTCTATAAATAATTTGTCCATGTTAAGTAATTTGAGAATAAGTTCACTAAATAGAACAAAGATTGTCAGTTTCTTTGATGAATGGATTCAAGTTTGGAGGTATTTTATCAACAATATATATCAATGACACTATAAGACATTAAATACATTTATGTATGAGAATCCATACTATGAGGAAAATATCAATGGTCATACCATAGGTGGTATTTTAGAGTGGTAATTGCTTTCAACATTGGAAAATAGTCTGGGGACACACTTTAGCACTGGTTTTCATCAAGCCAATGATGAAAGAAGATAGACATACATCATCTACTTGGTTACCTTTTCTAAAGTTTTGAAATAGTCTTTTGGAAACAAAATTGGCCTCAATGGAAAGTTTACCTAGAATAAATGCATAATTTGAAATAAATTAGAGCCACTATTAAAAGGGAGAATAAAAGAACAAAAAGCTTCAAAAAAAGACTCAAATTGAAATAGAACCCACAATATTTTGTGCTTATTTAAATATAATGAAGTGTGAAGTTTTGATCTGCACTATAACATGGGGTTTTATA
>NW_011888802.1:8548523-8555226 GCF_000151845.1 Pteropus vampyrus | reverse complement strand
ATATTTAAATTTATTATTTAAAATAATATGTACCATATTACATGAAACATAAGACAATTAATGAATTATTCTCTTACTTTGTCTAGTCTTAATTACAGACTTTCTTAAATTAACCCAAAGAAATATTGATACTGGTATTTTACTCAGAGCAAGAGAGTAAAATTTCAAACAGAATTGACTCTCTTCTTATTAACTCACTTATATATTCACCTATTCATAAATAAAATACACAGCACTCAGGCAGAGTTACAGATCACCAGATAATGAAAAATACAGTATCCTACATTTCCAAAATGCACATTGGCATATTATATATGTTTATTTGGTCACCTAACTTAAATATGTTCTTACTTGTGAAGATAATGATTTTCACATTGAGAAAGTAATACAGTGTCATTAATTTGTTCTTAAGATGCTCTGTATCCCTTGGACTCCTGCTGAAATATTGTTACTGTTTTGTACCTTCTCATAGACATCTGAACCTTAGTCTTGTACTTCCTAAATGCTTTCTATTCACTTGCCCTCCTAAACTTGTCTAGCTGAAACTCACTAGTTCTTAGAATCTATAATCAGGTCACATTTGGTATTGGGATTCAAATAAACTTGCGCTTTACATTAATATCATAATTATAAAAGTTAAAATATATGTCACGAAATAATTTGTCAGATTAGAAGTAAAATAAGTGAAGACTCTAGCTCCGAGTATAAGTCTAAGATTATGTTTAGTTTTGTAAGAAACCTCCAAACTCCCTTCAGCAATGGCTCTGTTGCTCCACATCTTTGCCAGCATTTGATGTTGTCAGCGTTCCCCTATTTTGGCTATTCTAATAGATATGTACTGATTATCTCATTATTTTAAATTGCATTTCTCTAATGACATATCATGCGGAGCAGCTTTTCGTGTGTTTATTTGCCATCTTTTAGTGAGGTTTCTGTTAAGGTCTTTGGCTTATTTTTCATCAAGTTGTTTTTTTCTTTATTATTGAATTTTAAAATGTTGATATATTTTGCGTAACAGTCCAAATTATAAGATATATTCTTTATGAATATTTTTTTTTTAGTCTGTGGATTCTCTTCTCTTTCTCTTGACATGGTGTTCTGCATAAAGGAGTTTTAATTTTAATAAAGTCCAACTTATTGATTATTGCTTTCATGGATCATGCCTTCAGTGTTTCATCTAAAAAGACATCATCACATCTAAGGTCATCTAGGATTTTTCTTATGCTATCTTCTAGGAGTTTTATAGTTTTGCATTTTACATAGTGATCTGTGATGCATTCTGAATTAATTTTTCTGAAGGGTATAAGGTCTTTGCCTAGAATCATTTTTTTTTTTTTAGAGATGTCCAATTTTTCCAGCATTATTTGTTGAAAAGACTATCTTTGCTCCATTGTATACTCCATTTGTACTACTTTGTCAACAATCAGCTGACTATATTTCTAAGCTCCTTTTTCTATTCCATTGATCTATTTATCTATCTATTCTTTTACCAATACCACACTGTCTTAATTACTATAGCTTTATACTAAGTTTTGAAGTCAGATAGTTTCAGTCCACTCAAATTTGTTCTTTTTTAATATTGTGTTTACTATACCGAGTATTTTGCCTCTCCATATAAACTTTAGAATCAGTTATTGATATCCATAGAATAACTTGCTGGAATTTTGACTGGGATTGCATTAAATCTATAGATCATGTTGGGAAAAACTGAAATTTGGACAATATAGAGTCTTCCTCTTCATAAATATGGAATAGCTCTCTATTTAGTCCTTTGATTCATTCATCAGAGTTTTATAGTTTTCCTCATATAAATCTTGTACATGTTTTATTAGATTTATACCTAATTATTTAATTTTTTTGGTTGGCAATGTAAATACTATTTTGTTTTTAATTTCAAATTGTTGTTATATAGGAAAGTGTTTGATCATTATATATTAATTTTGTATCCTGCAACCTTGTCATAATTGTTTATTAACTCCAGGAATTTTTTTTCTTTAATTCAGATTTTCCTCATAGATGATCATGTCATCTGTGATCACAGACAGCTTTATTTCTCCTTCTCAATTTGCATATCCTTTATTTATTTATTTTTAATTGTGTTAGCCAGAACTTCTAGGATGATTTTTAAAAAGAGTGATGAGAACAGACATTGTTGGCTTATACTTGCTCTCAGTGGGGAGATTTCTAGTTTTTCACCGTTAAGTGTGTTGTTAGCTGCAGGTTTCTTTGAAGACAGTCTTTATCAATTTGAAGTAGTTACCATCTATTTTTAGTATGCTGAGAGTTTTTGTAATAAATAAGTTGGATTTTCTCAAATGCTTTTTTTTTTTTGTATTTCTTGATGATTATGTGATTTTTTGTTAGCCTTTTGATTGATGGATTATGTTGACTGATTTTTGAATGTTGAACTAGCCTTGCATACCTAGGATAAATCCTACTTGGTCTTGGTGTACAATTCTTTTATACATTGTTGTATTCAATTTGCTAATATGTTGTTGAGGATTTTTGCATCTATGTTCATGGTAGATATTCATCTGTATTTTTCTTTCTTATAATGTTTTTGTTTGGTTTTGGTATTAGGATAATGCTGCCCTGATAGAATGAAGTAGAAAGTATTTCCTTTGCTTCTATATTATGAAAGAAATTACAGAGAATTGGTATAATTTCATTCTTAAAAAGTTAGTAGAATTTATAAGGAAACAATTTGAGCCTGGTGCATTCTATTTTGGGTTATTGATTTAATTTCTTTCATAGATATAGGCCTATTCAGATTATTTGTTTCTTGTGTGAATTTTGGCAAATTGTGTCTTTCAAGGAATTGGTCCATTTTCTTTAGATTTTCAAATTTGTGGCCATAGATTGCTGATAATATTCTTTTATTATCCTTTGAATGTACATAACATCTGTAGTGATGTCTCCTCTTTTATTTCTAATATTAATAATTTGTGTCTGCTTTCTCATTTTCTTAGTTAGCTTGACTAAATACTTAACGAATTTATGGATCTTTTCAAAGAACCACCTTTTGGTTTTCTTAATTTTCTCTATTGATTTCCTATTTCTATTTTATTGATTTCTGTACTGATTAATTTTTTTCTTCTGTTTAACTTCTATTTCCTTTTTTTAATTGTTTTTGTTTTTGTTTCTGTTTTTTAAGGTGGCAACTTAGATGATTGAAGTAAACCTTATGAATCTTCATATATCTGAAAATATCTTCATTTTATTTTTACACTTGGTGGATATTTTGAAAGAATACCAGTTACTAGACCCAGAATTTATTTTGCTCAGAATTTTGTAATCATGCTTTTTTATCTAATTAAAATGATTTACTTGATTCCACACACTTAGATGGACTTTCATTCTGAGGCATCTTACAGCTTTTGATACCAAGTATATTGATCACACTCTTGAGTTTTAAGACAAGGATGGGTTTTAATCTGCTTTTATCCATCAAAAATTTTTCAATGTTATTTTTAAGTACTTGGGGATATGGAAGATGAAAAGTTGTTCCCTCCAGCACTAAAGTTCTAAAATTTCTGAACTGTCTTTTTTCCTTTGTTTCTTGCTAGCATAGTGGCCAGTTTTTTTCCTGATTTTTTCCTTTCAGTGCCTTGACAAATACAGCACAATGAGATAAAAATATTTAGTGAGCACATCAATGTATACCTTTTCACAAATGCTTGAACAAACAAGTTCTCTAACAAATGACTATTCTTTAACAAATGACTCCCTTGTTCCATACCTCAGACCTCTGTCTGTTAGTGGATGAAGATGAATATATAAAAATAAAGAAAAAAGGAACAAAAAACTTCAATACAAAATAAGACTCAAATTGAAATAGCACTCCCAATGTTTTTTGTGTATTAAATATAGGAATGTATGAAGTTTTGATCTGTCTAATAACATGGGATTTTATAAGAATCTTAAATTGTTATTAATAATGTCAAAACTCAGAATTTATCATGATAAGTAAACAGAAGAGATTACTAAATCAGATGGTAAAGTGAGAGAGCATAAGTAATTTATGCCATTTCAGAAATGGTAAATAGCAGAGATAGGATTGGAGCCAGGCTTCAGACACTGAGTCCTCAATCACTGCTTTCTACCTCCCTGTCATATAGACTAATAGTGGTTTTTATGTGATCTTTCTCTTAAGAAAGTTAACTCAGTCTTTTTGATATCAACATGCAGAGCAAAATGACTACACATAAAAGTAAAATTTAACCATGTCATGAAAACATAAAATTTTCTATGCTTTTCATATAGTGGTAGAAAATCTGTAATGAAAGACTGAGGGTTTGACTCTATTTAAAAGAATTTTCTAAATCTAGAGACATAAAGGAATGGCCAAAACATTGTTCTGTTATTTAAATTTAATCATCATGTTAAAAAACGGGCTCAAGAATATTCCATTAGATCAGATCTGCAAGTAAAAGTTAAGAAATTATCTATAAAATGCAGTTATATTTACTCCCCTAAGAAAATTGATCACAGATTATAGTCTTGTTCTCTTTTTATTTATTGCATTCCTTGTGTAAACAATGTATTAATTTTTAGTGTGAAAAGAGAAACTTAAGTTAGGTATTTTGAAAAAAAATTTTAAATAAATCTGCTTTCTGTGTAAAATAAAATGGACAAAATAATATTTTTATGCAGACATACATGAGGACTGGTGTTACTAACAAGAGAAGTGTCAGAATTTTATCATCAAGATTTGGAAGAATTACAATGATGAATTTGTGTGGCTCTTTACAGTTTATAGAGCATTTCCTCATGTATTATTTTCTTTAATCCTTACAACAACTTTAAGAGAGACCAGCCAAGCATATATGAACAATGAACAAGGACAGTCTGTAAAAATTGAAACAATAGACCTCTTTAGTTCTTCATAAACCAACTTTATAAAACCACGTCGAGTCCTGATTCTAAACTGAATTAGAAAAGGGTGGCTTTTCATAGTCAGATGCCAGCTTTACCAATATGAATTTTTAATTTTGTAAATTTATATTTTCTACGTGTACTTCATATTCTTTATTCTTTAGTTACCATGGTGCTACAGCAACTGGTTAAACATGCTGTTACTATGGAAACGATAGTATCTCTCTTTCCATCTCATACATTTTTGTATATTCTTTTGATAATTTCTCCATGAGTATATTCATTTTTGTATGACAAATATGTTATTAAAATTTTCAACAATGCTTAAGAAGTTAATGTAACTTAGATAAACGTTTTTACTTATAGGACAATAGAGAATTAATAAATGAGTATACCATGTACATTTGTACTCATCTTGGTATTTAATATAAAATAATCAGTTTACTCTGCACATTCTTTGGAGACAATTTATTTAACTGAAATATTTCATGATAAATTATTAAATTTTTTCTTGGTGCTATGAAAACAAAGTGAAAAAATGTTTATTGGTAATAGAAAAATAAATGTTACAATTACTCATAAGATGTTTATTCCTCTAAAAGAATTAAATATTTTAGTCACTGAGTCAACTCCAGGAATTCTTTTTGTTACATATGAAAGCCAATGAAAAATGTGATTACACATATTCTACACATTAGATTTCATTAAAGAAATTTCTGAAAAATATTTATACATGGCCACTATTGGTATTATACTTTTAATTATAACAATACCAGTTCTGTACTTACACATTTTCAACTCCCCTCCACACACATACACTAAAAGACATGCTCTGTCTGAAATTACAGTTCTTTACTACTTCCTGAATAATTCTCATTAGGACTGAGGCAAAACAATTTTAAAAAAATTTTTTAAAAATTTATTATGGTGACACGGGTTAATGAAATTCAGTAAGTTTAAGGTGTACAATTCAACAGAAAGCCATATATATTTTATACTGTATGTTCACCACCAAAACAATTTTTTAATGAAAGAATCAAACTCAAAATCTGTAGTGAAGCCCATTATCTGATAAAATAAGTCTCATATTAATGCTTATTATATGTGGGAGGCTGTATCAATTCAGAAATATTTACAAATATTGACATGTCTATAGATGGTATATTTTATTTATTTATTCATAATTTGAAGCATGTTTTTAATATATATTCCACAATGACCAAACAGGTATGTGAAAGTAAATATTTTGAAGTTATATTTATATTTTCTAAAAATGATTAAAAATCATTTTATTTGAAAGAATATTCATAGGAAGGTTAAAAGAAATTTAAACGAGACCCCATGTACCCTTCACCCAGCCTCTTCCAGTGATAGCATCTCACATTGTGACAGTACAATATCAAAACCAGAAAACTGACCTTGGTATAAAAATTGTTCAGACTTCATCAATCATATATGTGCTTTGTGTGTTGTGTGAACATGTATTTCTATGCTACTTTGTCACTGTAATTAGTGCCACAATCAAGATACAGAACTTTGCCATTACTGTAAGACTTGGTCCTAGTACCCCTTTATAGTCAGACCCATTCTGCCCCTCTACATCTCTAACCTTCAGCAAATACTAATATGCTTTTCATTACTGTAATTATGTTATTTGGTTAATGTTATATGGAATCATGCAGTATATGTTCTTTTGACATATACTTGGCTTTTATTCATTCAATAAATGTCCTTGAATTTCACATAAGTTTTGCTTATATCAATAGTTTGTTCTTTTTTATTGTTGAATTACATTTCATTATATGAATATCCCACAGTATGTTTAACC
>NW_011888802.1:8546180-8548473 GCF_000151845.1 Pteropus vampyrus | reverse complement strand
ATTAGATTTCATTAAAGAAATTTCTGAAAAATATTTATACATGGCCACTATTGGTATTATACTTTTAATTATAACAATACCAGTTCTGTACTTACACATTTTCAACTCCCCTCCACACACATACACTAAAAGACATGCTCTGTCTGAAATTACAGTTCTTTACTACTTCCTGAATAATTCTCATTAGGACTGAGGCAAAACAATTTTAAAAAAATTTTTTAAAAATTTATTATGGTGACACGGGTTAATGAAATTCAGTAAGTTTAAGGTGTACAATTCAACAGAAAGCCATATATATTTTATACTGTATGTTCACCACCGAAACAATTTTTTAATGAAAGAATCAAACTCAAAATCTGTAGTGAAGCCCATTATCTGATAAAATAAGTCTCATATTAATGCTTATTATATGTGGGAGGCTGTATCAATTCAGAAATATTTACAAATATTGACATGTCTATAGATGGTATATTTTATTTATTTATTCATAATTTGAAGCATGTTTTTAATATATATTCCACAATGACCAAACAGGTATGTGAAAGTAAATATTTTGAAGTTATATTTATATTTTCTAAAAATGATTAAAAATCATTTTATTTGAAAGAATATTCATAGGAAGGTTAAAAGAAATTTAAACGAGACCCCATGTACCCTTCACCCAGCCTCTTCCAGTGATAGCATCTCACATTGTGACAGTACAATATCAAAACCAGAAAACTGACCTTGGTATAAAAATTGTTCAGACTTCATCAATCATATATGTGCTTTGTGTGTTGTGTGAACATGTATTTCTATGCTACTTTGTCACTGTAATTAGTGCCACAATCAAGATACAGAACTTTGCCATTACTGTAAGACTTGGTCCTACTACCCCTTTATAGTCAGACCCATTCTGCCCCTCTACATCTCTAACCTTCAGCAAACACTAATATGCTTTTCATTACTGTAATTATGTTATTTGGTTAATGTTATATGGAATCATGCAGTATATGTTCTTTTGACATATACTTGGCTTTTATTCATTCAATAAATGTCCTTGAATTTCACATAAGTTTTGCTTATATCAATAGTTTGTTCTTTTTTATTGTTGAATTACATTTCATTATATGAATATCCCACAGTATGTTTAACCGTTCACACATCAAGTTTTAGCTATTATGGGTAAAGATGAAATTAATATTCATATACAAGTTTTTGTCTGAAAATAAGTTTTTATTTCTCTGGAGTATAGACTTAAGAGTAGAATGACTAGGTTATACAGTGTATGTGGTTCTAACCATAGGTTATTTGTAGATAATCTTTATGAGCTGGAGAAAGTACTTCCTCTACTCCAGGTTTTGGAAGGTATTGATAAGGAATGAATTTTGTTTTCGTGGATTACATTTATTACTTTTCGAGCTATTAAATCAATTATGTATATTTAAAATAAATTGCACTTGGTCATGTTGTATTATTCTTTTTGTACATTGTTGGACTCAATCGCTAAAAATTTGTTGAGAATTTTTCCATCTAAACTCATGAGATATATTGATCTATAGTTTTATTTTTTCCTACTGTCTTGATTTGATTTTGGTATCAATGTTGTACTGGCCTCATAAACTTAACTGATAAAATTGACTTTTAAATCACTTGATTTACTTCTCTGAATCATACAATCGGTAGATTGGACTTAATTCAAAATTCCACACAATGACCTATAGTTAGCTATTTTATTTTTTAAAAAATAACTTAGTCAATGATATAATGAACTTATTTTACTATTATTATTCTGGGTCGTATTTTTCCTTTGTTTTCATATTTCAGTTCCTGGATAGATTTGCAAATAAAATGATCTGTGAAAGACTATATTTAAATAAGAGTGAGTATATCAGGTGAATTATATGCAGTAAATGTTTCTAACATAAATATTTTAATGAACTTCAGTGAGAATTATATGTAGTAAATGTTTCTAACATAAATATTTTAATGAACTTCAGTGAAATGCTAGGAAGGAGTCTTTTTATTTTATTTTTTTCCATTTAATTTTAATTTGTCATTAATACATTCAGAAAAGTGATATATATCTTTAAGCATTTCCCAACTCTTTTGACCCTAAACCTTTTAACAGGACAATTCTCACAAGATAAGTGCTATCAGTTTATTTTCTGAGAAACATAGCTCTAGATGTTCTAGTTTTAATCCCTGGACTTTGTTGGACAGTCTGGGTAGAAAATACAATCTTGCTAATTTAGGTTTAGCTCAGTCATATTTGAACTTCTGCAGAATATAGAGAATAAATACAATCACTTTT
>NW_011888802.1:8542498-8546130 GCF_000151845.1 Pteropus vampyrus | reverse complement strand
TCTAGTTTTAATCCCTGGACTTTGTTGGACAGTCTGGGTAGAAAATACAATCTTGCTAATTTAGGTTTAGCTCAGTCATATTTGAACTTCTGCAGAATATAGAGAATAAATACAATCACTTTTGTTTGTTTGTTTGTTTGGGTGGCATCTTCTTGAGCCTGAGTATCATGTGATTGAGGAGGATTTCTATTATATGTGTTATGTGCCTTGAGTCAGCTCCAACTCCTGGTGACTCTGTGAAATAGTGATGTCCACAGTGTTCTGATGTCAACAGCCCTGCTCAGCTCCTGTAGACTTACACCTATGACTTCTTTTGTGGAGTCAATCCATCTTAGATTTGGTCTTTCTCTTTCCCTACTACTTTCTATTTTTTCCGGCATTAACCCAAAGAACCCTACCTTCTTGTGATGTGCCTGAAGTAAAATAGCTTCAGTTTTGTCATTTTTGCCTCCAGCTATGTTTCAGGCTTAATTTTCACTAGGACCCACTTACTTATCTTTCTAGCAGTTCATGGTATCCAGAGAGCTCTCCTTCAACATATTTTATATTTCAAATGAATCAATTTTATTTTTCTATTAGCCTTCTTCACTGTCCAACTTTCATATTTGTACATAGTAATTGGGATTACGAAGGTGTGGATGATCTTAGTCTTGATCTCTACTGACACGTCTTTGCTCTTGATGATCTTTCTTAATTCTTCTACTTTGCCCTCTGAGTTTTAGCCTTTTCTTGACTTGTTGGCTGCAGTCTCCATTTGAACCGATGACTGAATCGGGATAAGCAAAATCTTTAACAATTTTGATGTCTTCATTATCTATCTAGTCTATACCATTTATTCGAAGGGAGGCATTGAGGTATCCTCTAGTTTAGCTAGCTCTAGTGTATATTCATCTCACTATTCCCCACCAGACCAAATCTCTGGCTGTTGGTTATGGACAATTAGCGATTCCCAGAATTTGAGAAGCTTTCAGAAGCTGATATATTCTTACTACAGAACACATCCTCACACTCTCTCCTATCCTCCTGTGCTATGGCCCCACAGGGCACCCCACCTCTATGGTCCAGGGGCCTGATTTCCTTGCCTTCCTCCACTGATTCCTTCTTTATTCAGCAGAAGAGAAGTGGAAAGGATGAGGAAAGGACAAGATTTATTTTATAGTGCACTTTTCTTTCTTTCCCTATCTATCTATCATCCATCTATCTATCTATCTATCTATCTATCTATCTATCTATCTATCATCTATCTATCACCTCTGTCTTTTTCAATCTCTCTCTCTCTTTCTCTCTCTCTCCCTCTCTTTCTCTCTCTCTTTCCCCCCTCCTTCCCTCCCTTCTTCACTCCCTCCCTTCTGACCTTTTTCCCTTTCTCTTTCTCTTTTTCTTTCTTAATTAATGTTATGCCTGGAGTAGAGTGTTTTAGATATATATTCTTGAAAATTGACACTTCTTTTACTACCTTCTTTTTGTTGTAAACCTCTTCTCCTGGTATAACGGATGTTTCCTATCTAAAAGCACAAATTCTGTAAGGCGTGTGTGTGTGTGTGTGTGTGTGTGTGTGTGTGTGTGTGTGTGTGTGTGAGAGAGAGAGAGAGAGAGAGAGAGAGAGAGAGAGAGAGAGAGAGACGTCCTAGGAACCATACACATTAAAGTATCTAGAATTAATTTTGTAAGGGTACTGGATAGACTCTTTTAAATTCTCTTGTGGATAAAAATAGAGGCATATCAATATATTCTTAGTTGTGGTCTTGTCTTGGTGTTTTTAATAAAAAAATCATTAATATTTAATTATGAAAGACTAAGTCTGTAGGATAAAATGACAGCCATGCAGAGATTAAAAACCATCCTATACAGTAATCTGTGTTGCAATGGACAAGTTAGTTAACTTTCTATTACTCATTTTCATTACATGGTGTTACCTCTTCATGATTTTCTAGTAGAGATTAAATATATTAATGCATGCAAATACTATTTTAAAGTAAAATCTCATTACGTTGAAACTATTATCGTCAAATGGAGTATAAACCTGAATCCAGAAATTGAATTGAGTAGATATGTCATTTTACTTCATATTTTTAAGTTAAATTAATCTAAATCTAAACCATTATTCTGACAGGAATGTGAGAAATACAACCTTAGTCATGGGGGCTTCTTCCTTTCCTCTAGAACTGTGCAACTATCTTAGGAAGAAGATATACTGCCTGTAGGGTGTCTGTACTCTCTTGCTTCTGTACAGGCAGGTCTCATGGGATTATTTGACATTATTGGGCTTCTTAGAATTAAAAGTTGTGTGTGCATGTGTGTGTGCGTGTGTGTAGGTGTGGGTGTGTTTAAGTTGGGTCTTCCATTTGCCCACTACATTCCAGGTGCTGTCACTTTTCTGAAGGGCATTAAAATATCCAAGGTCTACTCATCATTTCTTAACCCCAGAACTGCATTTCTTACCTAGTGTGGGGAAATTTTAACTGTCTCTTTTTTCCCTCTGCTTCCGCCTCTCCTCTCACATGGGTACATCTCCCTGCCTCACTCCAAACTCACTTTGCTCCTAGTATAACCTTCTTGGGTAGTTCAGGGTTTGAGGAAACAGTGCAGAAGTATTTGTTTTTCAAGTGAATTCTGCATTGGGGCATTCAGAATTAACTCTCCCTGAGGCATTGGAGCCAGTGATTTCCACAGAGAAGACTGAGATGAATAGGGAAACATTGCAGTAATTAGACATCAGTTATTACCCAAGAAATTAACTTTTTCTGTTTTAATTATCATCATTGCATAATATAGAGAGGACTAATGGCATTTCCTCCTTTCCTTCTTACAAGGGACTATCAAAGCACATAGCACCACATCAAGTTAAACACTTAAGGAAGACTTTTGTGAGGCTACTGCAATAGGGGATAAAGACGGACAGGGGCTGAACTCAACTTGCTGAAACAAAGGTGGTGAGAGAATTTTAAAGACCTGGGGTACAAGGATCACAGACCATCAGTTTTTGCTAATTGGCTTTACCCAAAGGAAAAGGAAACTTTCTTCAATAGATCCTGACAGGAAATAGTTTCACAACTTGAGAGTAAGGTTGGGAGTTAAGTCACGTATCTTCTTTCATGTTTACATTTCTAAGAAAGGACTCCCAGGTCTTTGAGAAAGACATTCTTGGGTTCTAAAACTGCCTCGAGGCTTTTAAAAAGATTTACATCTCAAAGAAGAAGATAAAGAATTTACAATTACAAATTTGCTTAAGAAAAGGCACTAAGAAAAGAGAGGATGACCTAGAGTCAGGAAGAAGCCTGTCTGGATTTAGTCAAGCTGAAGGGAACTTTAAAGTTGTCTTGGACCTGACCCTCCTGAAACTCCAAAGCCCCATGTGATTAAGAAAACTGTCTCTTTTTGGTCTGCTCCAGATTGTCCTTCTTCATCCATTTGTCTGCTTATCTTCCCTATATACTCAGGGAAATTCCTAATAGAGGTCAAGAGTCTTTGCCATCTCAATGTCTTGTTTCAGAGAATTTACCCTTTACCAAAACTTTTTTTTTTTTTAATTAATTCTCTGCAGTTGCCCAGATTTTACTAAAGGGTAAGAATTTTCTTACCTGTATTAGAAAAGGGACTTCTTCTAAAAATCACATTGTTGCTAGTTAATT
>NW_011888802.1:8538066-8542448 GCF_000151845.1 Pteropus vampyrus | reverse complement strand
GGAAATTCCTAATAGAGGTCAAGAGTCTTTGCCATCTCAATGTCTTGTTTCAGAGAATTTACCCTTTACCAAAACTTTTTTTTTTTTTAATTAATTCTCTGCAGTTGCCCAGATTTTACTAAAGGGTAAGAATTTTCTTACCTGTATTAGAAAAGGGACTTCTTCTAAAAATCACATTGTTGCTAGTTAATTGTTACTCCAGGAGTGACCTTTCCCTGGCCGTGGCTGAGCTGCTATATCTCTTTTCTGTGCTGATCTAATGTGAGAGCTCTGTATTCTGGCCCGCTCTTCTCTGTTCCCTGGGCTGAACACTGTTCTGCCTCCTCTGCTGGGTGGGCTTTTATCCTCTTTCCTTTTGCTATAAAGAGAGAATTCCAGATCAAGTCCAGAGAATAAAATGAATCATTGATGATGCTGTGATAGTTTCTGAGTAACCACTAAATCATTCCCCAATAGCTGAGGCGGTCAATCTTCGTGTTTAGACTGCAATTGTCCACTCTCAGTAGGAAATGTCATTGAGATGAGGGAGAAAGAACTATTTAAAAAGCAATGTTACTGTTAAAGTTTCAGAAATTCATTATGGCTGAGACAGACACAGGCTGAATTCAACTTGCTGAAACAAAGGTGGTTAATTATGACACATGAAATATTCAAAACTGACTCATATTGCCCTTACTTTTTATCAAAAGTTTTCATTGCAACTGGACCCAATTGTGTAGTTTGATCTGTATCACCACCCTTTTGTTAATTCTTCTCATGACCTAAGTCTTTGCTCCTCTTTCTTTCCTAGCCAAATCTCCCCAATCTTTAAAGCCTTTCTCCATCTCATCATCTAGTTGATACCTGCCTTTACCACTTCCTTAATAAAGGTTTTTTCCTTCACAAAATACTGAGAACTATTTCATGAAATATTTAAAGAACTATTTAACTATTTTATATACTGAGAACTATCTGGACACATTCATATAGATCTGGGATTAACTATTCTGTAGCCCATGGATAAAAACCAGTCTGATACCTGTTTTCGTAAATATAGTTTTATTGGAACACAATCACACCTAATTTTATTTTTTACTTTTTTGACCACTTTATCGAAATATGACTGACATGTAAAAGCTATATATATTTAAAGTATATAACTCAATGAGTTTGAAGAAAAGTATACACCTGTGAAACTATTACCACCATCAGGGGCATAGACATGTTAATCACCTCCCAGAATTTCCTCCTGACCGCATTATTATTTTGTATATGAGTGATAATAAGACTTAACATAAGATATAAGGAGACTTAACATAAGGTCTACCCTCTTAAGCCACATCTATTTTTGATATATTGTCTATGGCTACTCTAGTGTTATAATAGCAGAATCAAATAGATGTAACAGAGAATGCATGATCCAAAGAACCAACAATATTTACTCTATTGTCCTTTAGAAAAAAGTTAACCCTTGGTATAGAGAACTTTTCCCATTTTTCTGTGTATTGAATTTAAGCTTTTAAATTTTAATTATACTATTATAAGTGTCCCTAGTAGTTAATTAACCATAAAAACAACCTTGCTTCTTGCTTCACTATGGATTTGAAATCTCAATTCTAAGAATCAGGTGGCAGTCTTGCTTAAACCACTCATAGTCAGTCTTAGTTTCACATTTTCTACCACATTTCCCAAATATTTCCTGACATTGGGTTCTATTCTTGAATCGTAAGATATCTTTGTTCATTTCAACTATTTTCTGTTGGTGTGGCTAATGTTTATAGTCTATACCATTCATTCTTTCAATGAATACTATATTGAGTACCTATTTCATTCTTCACAGTGTTCTTGGTACTGGGGTACAGCAGTGAAAAAAGATGATATGTTATCATGGATAATATATGTGTTTGTGATAATGAAAATATAACTAAAGATGTGTTATTTTCCTATAGTTGGACACTGTGAAATGCAAATTTTGTGCTGGCTGTCAAGGAGTCCTTCAGTCGGTTACCACTGGACATTCTTGATGATTACTGCCAAACTACATATTCTACCACTTTTTTTTTTTTGACCATTCAACTTGATTTCTCAATCACCCTGTTTTGTGTAATCTCCAGGTACCATCTATATAGCAACTTACCCTATATTCATTATGATAATAGCCTTGCCTAAAGTAATAGCTTGGACACTGAATTCTTGTAACAGATACTGATGCTATCATTCAAGTGAAGTTAAAGTGGTACTTTCTTTTCAACACTTCATCTCTTGTAGTCTTCTGCTAGTATTTGAAATTTTGATTTTTTTAAGCCCTCATTCAATCATCAGGTTTAAGCTTTTATCTAGAATACACAATGGGTTAACCTATTTTTTTCATTCTTCTTTGGTTCCTTCCAGTGTTTTTACCATGGCCTACGTGGAAATTCTACTGTGTTTATTGATTCCATTTGATTTAATTTGAGCAATATTCAAAGATTAATTTTTGTAATTTTAACATATTTTGGATCTTTGAATTTGTTAAACCCAAATTTAATATAATTTAATAGCCAATTAAAATCTGTAATTGAAAACATATATAATTATAGCTATTAGATATTCATTAGGCTGTCCTATTAATTTTTAATCCATTATGATGATTCATGTTCCCATTATTCATATAAATAAAGTGATTTAAATGATGTGATATTCAGATTAAATAGAGGAATAAAGTGCTAGAGATACTCATTTAATTAGCACTTTTATTGATTTCTCTAGGCAGTATAATATATCCAGCATTTTGAATTACATAAAGGAAAATTGTACCATTTTAGCACTCAAACAAAATTTAAAATTTTATGTAGTGAATATATAATAAGCCTAACCATATTGTATTGTATGCTATTTTTCTTTGAATGTCTATCTTACTATAAATAAACATACTATTGGCTCTGATGACTAACTTTTAATCTGTAGTAGGTTGTTCTTATTTAGCAATTTGATGCATTGTTGGCCAAAGCTGTATAATTAGGCAAATGCCTTCCAAGATTTAAAAACCCTGGAAAAAAACAAATGTAGGAAAAAAAGGACAAACCCTTCTATAAAAAGCATGCCTTCTTATTAATAGTTAAGGTCTTAAATAACTAAATTGTTTACTTCAGACTTCTCATTTGAACTCATTTTGGTGGTTGAATTTTTATTTATTTTACTTTTTTTGTACTTCCTATATTCTGGGGAAGTTATAAAGCACTTATTATTTCTTTTATAGAGGTCATCATCATGGAGCACTTCAGGAGGTAAGAAAAGCAATTCATACATTTTCTACACAAACAGACTCTTCAGAGACCTCCCATGGGCATAGCCCAGTTAAAATATGTTTGATTTCATCCTCAGGTAGTTTTAACAGGAAACAATTTCATCCTTACACATGAAGTAAGCATTACTAAAATTATATTTTAACATAATTGAATTCTGGATATATTAAGCAACTCTAAATAAAATCAAGCATTTTGGCTAAACAAGTAACTGCACAGTTGTACATTCAAAAATACAGTGTAAATACTTTTCATTTATTGCTATTATAATCATTACTGGTATTATAAAAAAGTTTATATTACATATAAACCTTTTAGAAACGTATTTAAATCCCCAGTGTTAAGAAATTTCATAACATACCTTAGTGGAAGCAATTTTCATCCATTATGTGTGGTCCTAATAATATCCTGATACTCGTATTCTTTAGTTTGGGGGCTTTTCTGGATTATTTATTTAATAATTACCTTCTTTTGTTTCTCTGTTTCTTATTATTTAGAGTTTGGAATTTATAAGTTGGCTGTTTCAGTCTCCTGGTGAAAGATTTTAAGATTATAACTGTACTTTCCAGGATTCTAGGATTTGGGTGCAGAAGAGGGTGAAAGGAGTGTAACATATACTGTCTATAATTTCGCCTAATTCATCTCTTCAAAAAAATGCCCTTAACTTTGCCTTAATTCGACATGTTCTGTCTAATTCACTGTTTCTAAGAAATTAACTTCCCATCTTCAGCCTGAGTAAGCTTTGATAATTACCCAGTTATGAGGAATGGGACTGGAAAATGGAGAAATAGCCGCTTTTTTAAACAGATTTTTTTTTTTAAATCTTCTTTTCTTTTATATTTAGAGGCCACGACCCAATTTTTGATACCAGTATTCAGTGAATCAGTTTTGCTTCTTGATATTTCTGTGCTAAATTCATTAATAATTATCTATATTATTTCAGTTTCTCTCTTAAGTGCTTCACAGATCTGTATCATTATTCTGCTATTCTGGTAATTAGTTGAGGTTTTGGAGGGAGTATAGCTATGTTTAGTTTCCCATTTTAGTTGATTTTCTGTGCATCTCTATTTGAATGAGTCGCTCAACCAAGTGTCCTCTAAAAATGAAAATCGCATATGC
>NW_011888802.1:8507402-8536981 GCF_000151845.1 Pteropus vampyrus | reverse complement strand
ACACAATCTATGCCATGGTATTTTAATAATCATGAACATATTGTAATATTTTCTACTAGGGTAAATAAAATACACAAACAGGAACAACATAATCATTTATGGTTGAAACTCAGCAGAAAGCTTGAGGTAAAGAAATGAAATTGATTTTTTCTTTCATTGCTCATTATGTTTTCTTTTAAGTGATATCAACTATTTTATAATCATGTCCTTACATTCTGTTTCTTACATGTACTTTCTGAATGTTATGAATTTAATATTTATGTAATCCTGCAAATTCATGTGTTAAAGTTCTAATCCCAGTGGAATGGTATTTGGAGGTAAGACATTTGAGAGGTAAATAGATTAAGATGAGTTCATGAGGGTAAGACCCCCCAAGGTGGTATTAGTATCCTTATAAGAAGAGGAAGAGAAATAAGCGCTCTCTCTGCCATGTGAAAACGCAGCCAGAACAGAACACAGGCATCTGCAAGCCAGGAAGTGGGTTCTCACTAGGAACCAAATCTGCCAGTACCTTATCTTAAACTTCCCAGCCTTCAGAACTATGAGAAATAAATGTCTGTTGTATGCCACCCAGTCTATACTATTTTGATATAGCAACCCAGGTTGACTAAGATATTAAGGAAATGACCTTTATGTAAAATTAATTCCTCCCTAAATTCTCTGTTTAGTATATTAATTTTCATGCAAACAAAAACATAGGGCTTACTTTCATTCACTTTTAATCATCTATATTGTGTTGGACGATGTATGATAAAGTACATTAGTATTCATTTAGGCAGAATTTTGTTGAGCCATAGTGCTGGTTTGCCACATATATTGGTAGCTTACACATTGCTTGTGTTTAATTTATATCCATGTAGCAGTTTGATGATCTTATTAGTAAAAACATAGTAATGAACTCTCTGTTCACTCCATCTTCCCTCATTTAAAAAATATATATGTTTACTCTTAATTACTATATTTTTTATTTCTATGTTTTGTTATTTTGTTTCATACAACTCTTTTAATACTGAACTGTTTCACATCATGTATTTTTTATCCTTTTATATCTGTAATCATTTTAAACAATTGTTTTAGTCTCTATCAGATTATTTGGTGTTTTGGGCTCTAATTTTTCCATCTATTTTGTCTTCTGACTCTCGTTTTGGAAGGATTATATTGTTGAGTGTTTGCACTTTACATTTAAAATTTATTTTCTTCAAGTCTTTAACTGTGGAAAGATGCTGAGAATCTTCACAGTGGTTTTAGGGCTTACTTCTCTGGGTGCCCATATTGGATGACCTAAGTGGTGATTCTTAGGTTATATCTATCTGAATTTCATTGAAAAGTTCAGGGAGTATATATTCAAACTGCAAATGTAAAGGGTATTTGCTGTCTTGTTATGAACAGAATGAAAACATTATTTATTTATTTATTTTTTGGCTATAAATTTAAGCACTTTGGTTACCCAAATATATCCACCCTAAAAAGTCAACATTTTCACTGTTATTATTTTACTGTCTTCTAGTCTCACAGTTGTATATCCTTTCTTTTTTGGTGTGCTCAAGTATATATTTTCAATCACTTATTTCAGAGATTTATTTTAAATTTTATCTATATTTTACTTGTTTATTGAGTGGGACTGTTTCTAGTGGTCTAGTTCCAAATATTGACATAAATAGAACTACCCGTTCCCTTTATCACCTAGAGTATCTCTTATATTTAAAGTTCTATTTCTGGATCATAGTTTCAAAATATGTTTTTATTCGGATTCTTCCTGATTAAAGGTTTCATTAATCAATCAGTCTACTGGACTATAGCTGCTTTCAATTTTTTTAATTTTTATGATAAAATGTAGTTTGTATCAAAGCCCCATCAGAATGTGAAGTTCCTGTCAGTTGAAGATGGTAAAACAAAACAAAACAAAACAAAACAAAACAAAACAAAACAAAACTATACATCAGTTAGAAGACAGCACAGTTACCATAGTGATAAGAATTGCTTGTGACTCCCCATTAAAATGTAAATTTTTGAGAACAGATGTTTTATATGGGTCAGCTTTTATTTTAAGTCTCTAATGTGATGCTTCTTACATAATATTGGTTGAATGACTTTAAAAGGAAATAAATGAACAAGGAGAAAAATGGAACTGAAAGAAAAAAGATAGATTAAAGGAAAATAAAAGAAAGTTCTTTTTTCTGGTGACATTTTGTATTTAATATCAGTAAAATTGTCATGTTTCAGTTATTAGTTGTTTTATATTTGTTAGATTTCTCTAATAAATTGTGAAAATTAAAAATATGAATGTTACTTTTATATCTCTTTTGACACACCATATTATTCATTACAGCAATAGGCCCAAAGATTGAATTTAACAAATAAAATTTTATATTCACTATCAGTTAGCTACTTAATTAATTTTGCTTAATATTAAGCTTGATATTTTTCCACTGAAACTCTTAACACTGTCCCCTCTATATTTTCAATATTTAACTAATCATTATAAGCTGAGTCTTTGAGATAAAATTAAACCATATTTTTAAAAATAACTCTTCATGAAAAATTTGTCAATGCTGGTAGTTGTTTTGTTGAATAACCAAAATCAATTTTTCATCTTTTGAAATTATTTAATTTAAATATTATGGTTTACTTTATGTATCTGTTAATTAATCAAAAGACTAATTCATTATTTTATTGTTTTTTAATAAATACATTTACTTCATACCTTTACATTAAAGACCGTTTTATCTCCTGTGAACTACATGAGCTAATCTATGTGTTAGTACAGATATATATTTCATTCTCACAATTATGAATAAATCCCTGACTTCAAAAGAAAGAATCTCTTGTAAGATTAAACAAATTTACTAAAAGACTTGCCTCTGTTTTGTATATGTAAATCTATTTCAAATATTTCCCCACTAACACTCTATTTTTAGTGAAAACAGGTGGTTTTTCTGATCTCACTATTTTCAGGATACATACTATACAGTTGATAATTAGCATATTCTGCTTTTTTATTATTTATAGCTGTAGCACTTGATTTTTCATATTTTATCATTTTCTTATCTTCTGTATTTGAGAGAAAAATAGGGGAGAGAAAGGAGGACTATGAAATGATTCTAGCACATTTGATTTAGTTTTATGCTACATTAAATTTGTCTATATTTTGGTTGAATTGGGTCCCCAAAAATTCATATGATGAAGCCATAACCCCCAGTATCTCAAAATGTGACATTTTAAGTAGATGATTAAGTTAAAATAACACTATTAGAGTGGGCCATAATGCAATCTGACTGATATCCTTATAAGAAGAGAAAATGTCAACACAAAAGAGACATTAGGGATCCATGAGCCCAAAGAAACAACCATGTAAGGACAACAGGGAGGAGGTGTTCATTTGCAAGTCAAACAGAGAAGTCTCAGGAGGAAGCGAACCTGAAGACACTTTCATATTGAACTTCCAACCTTCAGAAATGTTAGAAAATAAATTTCTGTTGTTTAAGCCACATGGATCATGGTATTTTGTTATGGCAGCCTTAGTAAACTAACATACATTATTACATATGATGTAGTCCAGCAACATGTACTTTTTGAATTGGTGACTTAACATTGGTCATGCATTTTTGGTAATACATATATGGGTTTACATTCATAACAAGTCATGCTTTTTTGTTTGTTTTTATGGCTTTAACAGGCATTCTGTCCTGTGTCTAGAATATTTTTTTGCCTTAATTTTGACCTGGTTAACTGTTTTTTTACTCACGATATCAGTTTAAAGATCAGACCTGTCTTGCCTTGATTCTTTAACCTAAATATGGATCTTCTCCTACTATCTCTAAGAACGATTTTTTCCTCCTCTTTAGCACTTAGCCACAAATATTTCTAATATAAATTTATTTGTGTGATTATTTACATAGTATATATTTCTTCCCCCAGACTGTAAATCCCATAGAACATATTAGTTTCTATTATATCCCAATGTACCCGCATCTAGTGATCTTAATAGACAGGCAATAAATATTTGTTTCTCCTGGTTGAATGCTGAGGCTTTATTACTCTCTCCCGACATGGCGCAAGACAACTCTCCAAACAGACCACAAAAATGAATTGTAGATGAAGCTACACCAACTTCACAGATCAGTTGAAAATCCTCATCAAAGCATTCGAATCAAAACCTTACTCAAGTTATGCTATCAAACAAAAGCTTGCTTTTATAGATCAACACTGAAGAGTCTAGAATCCAGATTTAGTTTCAGAATTGAAGAGCTAGGCATCAAGATCAGAAAAGATGAAAACCTGAGGAGGACTTAGAAGCAAGCCAGACCAAGATCATCCTGAAGGGAAGATTCATAGTAGAGAAGATAGACGGTATCATGTCAGCTGTACTTCCTACCGATAACACACCTTCATCACGGCATTGATGAACAACTCGTAGCATGGAATTGATTCCAGAGAACAACTTACTAAGGAAATTGGATTTCCATAGTCAAGAGTCGAAATTTGGTTTCAAAATCGAAGATCTAGATTTCATGTCCAGAAAAAAAGAGAATTTGCTGAGCCCTTAGAACAGAAACAAGACAAGGTATAAGATCACTGAGATGAGAGAATTCAAGATATAGAAACTACACAAAATGGCATCAGTCTCACTAACAGCTGTCATTTCTCTGAAACTAAAACAGAGTGGACCAAGAGGTAAATACAGTGTATTTGATGTCATCATCTGGGGTTCCAAATCTCTCTTACCTGTCCTGGAAGCATACCCTTCTTAACATACCTTCCACTTCTCTGAGCCTTCTGGAGATGGTAAAAAGGAATTCAGGAGGCAGACAGGTACAAGGCATTGCACAGCCCTACCAATGGAGCCTGACTCTACAGTTCAGCAGATGCCAAGGGAATAAAATAAACTTATTTATATCATTTTTCAGTCATCATAGTATTAACTCAGGCAAAAATCAATGGATGTGTGATATTGTGATTTATATCATGAAGTTTTAGTCCCACAACAGCTAAATCTGTTCATATTAAATCTACAAAAAGACTGGATTACTTATAATGGATTACAAAATTTTTAATAGTCAAAAGATGCTGGAGGCAGAGGTATATAACACCATAACTTTAGCTTAATTTATATTCAGAAGAAAGTGCATTGTTAACTAATCAAAATGTTAGTTTTTTATTTTTATTAGAAAGAATTAAGAACATATTTCTGAGATCATAAAGAAATATCAGACAAACCATATTATAAAAATAAGAAATTATCTTTACCAAGACATTGATACTAACCATTAATTAAAATTAAATGACTTTTTTTTCAATATATAAATCTGGTAAAACAAAGTAATGACTTTATTGAATTCCACATAAAATTGTGGTGGTTTGAGTGAAACTTCATGGAATAGTCTAGTAGTCAGGAGCATCTGCTTGTGATGTTCATCTTCATTCATGCTTATTGTTGCCATAGTTGTGTGCTTGTTTGTGTGAATATACCTTGTTGAGTTGTTCATACAGTAGCCTGAAGCTAACTTATAGTCACAAACTGGATTCAGAGAACTGAGTGTTAGAGAACAGAGCTTGTGAGAAAAACAAACCAAATAGACAAAGAATGTCGAGAAGACTAAAATGAATGCTGGCTAATGCTTTCATACATTGGCTATTTTATGTACTTAAAAAAATCAATCAACAAAAATACTTCATATTTTCTTATCAAAAATAGATGAAAGAACATTTGACTATTTAATTTTTAATCGATTGAGATGTTATGGTTCCCTTTTTATGTAAATATTACATTTATTATGAAAGCTGTGTATTGTGTTTCTGCTTAGATTTAAAACTCAATGAAATCTGGTTTTCTCTTAAACTAAGTCTGATAAATAAATGCTATTTAAAATAGATTAAATAATGTCATCATGGTACTAACTAATGATTAGGTTGTGGTCTTTTTGAGGAAAGAAATCTTGTTTAATTTTGAAAGATCTTGCCAAGAAATTGTACATCCTCTGAAATGCTAATTAGATGATACCAAATATTTTATGTATCTTGCCAGCTTTATTGCATGAATGTATACTGAATGACTACTAATATATATCTTTGCATATTTTATGTGTATATATGTTACATATTTTCATATAGTTCTTATTATCTCTTTATATGGAGAAATAAAACATAGCTTGGACTTTTAAGATTGTAATTTTATTTCAGACAAAATTTCTGAGTTTTATCAAAATAGTACAGTTGACCCTTGAACAACATGGGTTTGAACTTTGCAGGTCCACTTATATGCAATTTTTTTCAATTATTATCTGTACTATTAATGATCCATGTTTGGAGGTCCACAGATGTGGAGAGCTGACTATATGCATTGATCTAAGCCATTTTATATAGGACTCTTGAGCATCAGAGGGCTGTGATAACCACAGTTGTCCTGGAACCAGTGCCCTGAGGATACTGAGGGACAACTTAAGTTTTGCAGGAGTCAAAAGTTATACATGGATTTTCAACTGTGTAGCGGTTGGCACCCCTCAGCCCCGCATTGTTTAAGGATAGACTGTAAGTGATATCAGAAAATACCGTGTTATTTTTAACAGAATCTAGTTTTGCCACAATTAATGTGCATTCTAAGTTTTTTTTTTAAAGACAGCAACTAATTTGCTTTTTGTAATTTCTATTCTTATTTTCTCTTTCCAACTATCAATATTTCTTTTTACATTAACTTATTAATTTCTGATCAAAGAGTCAATCTCATTTACCTTTACCAAGATCTTTAGACATTCACCATATTTTGATCTCAATCATTCTACCAACTCCTCCAAACTCTCATCCCTTTAGAAATATATATTAAAATTATAGAGAGATGTAGAAATCACTTAGAAATCAATAAAATTATGGAATTTAAAAGAATAGTCCTTCCATTCAGCCACAGTCTAGCTGTCCATTCATAAAACTATTTATTTAGCTCATCAATATATTTATTGAGCATCCATTATGTACCCATCACAGTCCTGGTGCTTAGGATACAACAGAAATAAAGTAGCCAGAAATCCCTATATTTTGGAGAGTACATACTTTGCATTTTGTCTGTGGAGCACAAACTTCCAATTTTTGCTATATATCAGAAGTTTTCAAGGTTCCTTTTGTTCCAAAAGTTTTATTTAATTTTCCAGCCCACCATGAAATTACTCTTTAATTTTAATCTGAATTATTTTTCATTTCAATTACTTAACTTCTCTATTGTGATGTCTCACTGTGAGAGAGAAAAAAAAGTAAATTATAGATCTACAGAAAGTACATTGCCAATTGCTGTTCTTAAAAGACAATTTATCAAATGGATAATAGGGACTAAAACATCCAAAATAAATTAATACTATTTTTTCTATTAGAATTATTCATATGATTTTTCTTTTTCTTTTTTCTTTTTTTTAAATAATGAAGATACATAAAACTTTATTTTTAAACAAAGAAAGTAGTTATTTACCCTAAGTGATGTTTGTACAGTGGCATTGAATTAACATACCTTTGTTTTGGCTCAGTTTGAAAAATTGACTATTATTCTAGAAATTTTAGGAATGAAGACCAAGAATGAGGATTCCACTAACTGGCATGCACAGGGAAGACAATAATGGGTATGTCGATAGGTCATTCCAGACTGGAAACATGGTTTTAAAATAATGATAAACAATAATTTCAAGGTAAATTTAATATTGGCTTCTCAGTTTTCATTCAAATTTTGTTAATATAGCATCTATTTAGAAAAAATTGTCATATATATCCTGTATAAAAGGGTAGACTCAAGGTGTTTCAGAGACCTAATAATGAAAATTAAAACAATAAGGTTGATAGAAGTAAATATGGTAGAATGGTCAGATATACATGGAAACAGTTTTATTTAGTTTTTAAGTTTCATTTATTTAAAACAAAACTAAAAATAGAAATGAGTATCATGTACATATTTATGATATTTAGTGTTTAGGTATGTTAAAATCCTTAAAATTTATGATTTTTAAAATCTCTTTTATATTAGCACTACTAACTCATAGCCATGCTTCAAAAATATAAACTACTTTTCCTTTAACAATGCAATAATATACACAAAGTACATGACCAATGAGTATTTGTTTAGATATTTTTTCTCTACAATACTATTCTGTAGGAATAGTAAAATATATAGATAACGAAACCTGCTGAGAAGCTTATGTTGTGCTGAATATATAACAGTATATTTAGTGCACTACTGCTTCAGAGTCATTAATGGCACACTGGAGTATGTATGATTTAGAGTATCTTCTTAAGTCCTTAAGTACTACCAGGCAGTGCCTCAGGCCACAGGGAGATAAAAATCCCCTTGGTGTGATCCTTCAAAGGTCACTAAAAGCTATTATAGTTTAGGAAATCTATTACAAAGTTCCAGATACTTAAGATGAAAATGATAAGAAAGGACATCTAAGAAAGCAAATGAAATTGTTGCGTGCCTTTGGTTGACTTTACATAATGCATAGGATATGATAAAATACTATTGGATAGGACTGAAAATCAGAAGTGATCAATGAAGAAGGAAAAATAAGATAAAACTGAGAAAAATTTCCGTGAGTAAAATGTATGTCATTTAGCCCAACCAAATGTGCTGATTAAAACAATTAACAATTTGATCTTAGCATTTTCAAGACAAAGATATAAAAACTAGCATGAATAGCTAAGTGATTTACCATGTTCATTAGTTTCCTATTGCTGCTGTAACAAATGACCACAAACTTAATGGTTAAAAATAATACAAATGTATTCTCTTATAGGAGGTCAGAAGTATGAAATGGGTTCACTAGTCTGAAATTAAAATGTTGGCAGGGCTGTACTCCATATGAAGGCTCTAAGGAAGAATCTGTTTTTTTGTCATTTCTAGCTTCTAGAGCTGCCGTCATTGCTCATAGCCCCTTTCTTCATTTTCAAAGCCCACAGTGTAGAATCTTCAAATCTCTTGCTGTCTCTTTGTTTGTTTGGCCATGTGTCTTTCTCCTTTCCTGTGATCAGATTCCTTACCCCTCCTAAGAAGATATATGATTACATTTAAGGCCTACTGGGATAATACAGGATGATATCCTCATCTGAAAAATTTTAAATGCGTCTTTAAAAGTCCCTCTGCCATATCAGGTAATATGCACAGGTTCTAAGAATTAGAATCTAGACATCTTTGGGGTAGAAGGGTTATTCAGCCTACCACAATTCCAAATAAAATCATTTATTCAAGAGAAAAGAAAAAGATTATAGTATGGCAACTAGGGAGAATATTTTTATCATTCTACATAAGGAAGACATGATAAAAAAAAACCCACATATATATATAATGATCTCTAACTTGGGAAATCATCTGAAGGGTGAAATCCAAATGATATCTTTGATCTCCTTCTTAAAATTCACCTTACAGTACAATTACTATAGAATATCAAGGAATATTATCGTTTTTAAAAAGTTATCCTAAAGGTTACACTCTTGATACATAATTCTCTTCTATCTTGGCTTAAGTCAGACATAGCTTTTGAAGGTATGAATGGTATGAATTCTTAAAAAAAAAAAAAAAAAAAAACTTTCTATAATAGAGAGGATCCAGGACTATTGCCACATATTTTTAACCTTGGAATAGATGGTTAGTTAAATCTAATTTAATATTTACTTTTTCTGACTATAAATGTAATAGTTATTCTCACTCAAGTATGTAATAAGAACATGAATATATTTATTATAACATTGTAAAAAAGCAAAAGATTACAGAAGAATGGTCTTTAATAAGCTAAAACAATTATGTATTATACATTATAAATGTGAAACCTAATCTGAATGCTCTGGAAAAATGATAAACATAAAAAATATGTCACATTGTATGTGGTTGTGACTATTGTAGAATGTTCCTAAAATCTGGAAAAATAAGAGATATTTTATTGATTTATTGTTCTACTTTCATTTTGGGGGGGGATGCTTTGACTTTAAATAAGCTATATTCTCCTGTGATTGATGTGTAAACATGTTTTGGGAGCAATACATCCCAAAATTAAGGCATATTTTTCAAGGAAACATCTAGAATAATAACAACATAATATACACAATTCCAGATTTTTCAGGCATCCAATTGAGATGTATGTTCCACAAAGGTCTATTACTGTAGAAGATCTTTTTATTGTCACTTTTTCACGATGAAGTTAAAATTCTAAATTTTAAATGGCACAATGTAGGTGAGTTTGATTCAAGAAAGCTTATGCAGAACATTAGTCATTAAAGCTATATTTAAGGAAAAGGCATGTATCTTCCATACAAGGATTGATAAATGCATATAAAATTTTATGACTTCATTCATTAGGTCATCATGGTTCTAAGAATTTGTTATAAAAAGTGAAAATAAACAAATATCCCATCATTTCTGTAGTTTATAGTCTGCTGAGTGAGACAGAGGAAATAAACAAAAACAAATATGTCATTAAAATAAATGCCAAGAAAAAGAGTGGATTAAGGAATTAGACAATGGATGAGGAATATAACTTGAGGGTAGAAATTTTAAACACTAAAATCTTGGATCAAGGTAAAAGATTTTTCAATCTGCTTTTCACTACCAGCACATTCTCACTTTTGTTTAGTAAGGATAGTTATTTTCTTTCTACTTCCTGTATTTAAGCAGAGTTCATTAAATTATTCTTATTTTCACTGGAATAAAATTTATATAAACTTGAGATTCCTTAATGTGTATAATTTATTGGAACAGTTCTGAAAAGGAAGATACAATTGACTAGATCCCTAAGGGTTAGTAATTATATTTTTATATCAAAGTATTTTCTTCCATGGTTCATCACATTAAAAGCCAAGTTCAGCAATTCATGGGAAAATACAATCTTTTTTTTGAAGCTTTCTTTTGAAGTTTTATAGTTAAATAACGTTTCTCCTTATACTCTTGAAGTTTTTGAAGTTTTATAGGTAAAATAACGTTTCTCCTTATTCACTTGGAATCCCTCTAATTGTTAGAAAAATGTATTACTGTGCTTACTCATTTTGTATTTTAACAAATCTTATAGAATGTTTAAGATGATGTTGCCCATGATAGATGACAATGCATCAGCGAGACATTATAATAGTGAAAATCACAAACACGTAAAACAAAATCCTATTTGAGGTTATTGCACCTAAACAAGGAACTTGCAAATACAGAAGTAATGAAAATTAAAATAAAGAAGTTTCTCTAGTCTCATGTAAAACATTTATCCTCTTGATAATTTTCTTGAGTAATTTATTTTGAGGTAGGTGATAGGGGAAACTGAGTAGGGCATTTTGTAAGATAGGAGATTCTGGACAACAATTTTTGACCATCTAAACAGTAAATATATTAAGTTATATTGTGCGAGAGTTCATGTGTTAAGACAAACATGTAATTATGAAACATTTTGTGATAGAATATATCTTAATAGAATGGTGATTTTGCTCACTTTGAAAAATGATAATCTTCTTATGTTTTCACTCTTACCTTCATTTCTGCTAGTAACAGTTAATCAGAAGAACTTCACATACAATAATCAGTAGATAATATAAATATAACTCTGCGGTAATGTTCCAAAATGGTACTTTCACAAAATAACAAATACAAAATAATTATTCAAAAAAGCATTATCACTTTACAATATAGCAAAAAATTCTCATGTAAGCAAATATACACAGAGACACAAAAATAAACAGTAAACACATAAATAATGATAAAAACATTTCACATGCATTTATTTGCTTATCAAATGACCTCTTCTCCAATTTTACTTAGATATTGATTCTATTTAGTCAAAACACTTCCCCAAATTCCATGTTAGGTAAATCTCTATTTAATGTTATTAGAAACCATATGTTCTTTAAGGAAATGTTTATAAAGCACTTTATATTTGTCAAGCTCTGCACTAAACTCAAGAGATCAGGAGTATATGTGGTGAATGTGACCATTGCTCTCCCCTGAGCTGCAGATTATAGGGAAATGGAAATGTTATAAGAAGATGCTCTCAATTCTGCGGGAACACATGAGTACTCATAACTCAGATTTGAGAGGTGATAGAAATCCCCAACAAGCAAAATAAAACAAAACAAAACAAAACACAGCTCCATCTTGGAAGGAGGAGTTGGGAGTTAATCAGCAAGATGGAGGCAAGGGAAAAATATCCATTCAGATATAGAGCATGTTCAAAAGCAGTAAGACAAGATAAATACTCTTGTTTGGGGAACTAGAAGTGGTTCTGGAGCTGGATTATAAATTGCAAGAGTTAGATGAGGTTGGAGAGGAAAGAAAAGGCCAGATCCTGAAGGACTGTATAACATATGTCAGGGAATTTGAGTTCAAACACTTCAAGTAATGGAATAAAGTGCTGGTTGGTTGGGCAAAATGTTAATTTGCATTTGTACACAGTAACGACTTTAGGTATCAACAAAAATCTGAGTATTTTCCACAAGCATTGTATCAGTGCAGATGACTCTAAAAGTCATACGAGTAAGGTATTAAAAAATATAAATGCAGTGAATGCTATAAAACCATATCATAAATAAACATATTTGCAATGCATAAAAATATGAAAGAAAATGTAATATTTTGGACATTTATTTTAATAATTTCAAAGTGTAAATTATATAGAACAACCTACATATTAGATTTAAAAACAGTATTAAATTGAAAAATTCAAATATTTTGCATTGTGCTCATAATATGTAAAATTTCAGCAATTTCCTAGGTAGGTTCTAGTTGCCTCTAATCAAAATAAGCTTATACTGTATAACCACAAATAAACCTGAAATATAACTTTTTCATCTTGTAACTTGTAGCAAAGAAAATTCAAGTTATATACATATATATAGTTATAATATGCATTGCTTTTTAGTGGTTTAAAAGACATTTAAGTTTTATCAATACATATACTATTTTATATATTTCATATATACTATGCTTAGTAATTCAAATTCTCTGATATTTAAAATATTTACAAAATGCGAAATTCAGGAATTTAATTTTGCACATTTTATGTTGGAAACTATCATTGAAAATATTAAGATGTGTGTCTAGTCTGCAGTTACTTTAAAGCCAAATTTTAGTTGCAAGCAGAGACTGAACAATGGACGTCCAGGGGGATTTTCTAAATGGCTCCACATGTTTCTAAAATCAGGTTTCGAAGGCAGGAAAACTATCATGGTTTCTTAAAATGTTATCAAAAAGAACAACTTTCTAACCTTTTAATTCACACATAGCTCTCTTTTCCTCAAAACCCTAAGCAAGTTCTTTATTATTGGGCATTAAATTCAGATACTAGATACTGTTAGGAAGTCACAGTGTAAGATTTTTTTTTTATAATTGATAATCATTGTCTTGTTCACTTACTTTACCATCTGTGCTTCTGTTTTGACCTACTCTGTTGGTCATTTGGGCCCTGTTGAGAATCTTTCGGAAGGCATCATAGTCCTATCCAGATGGGGGTCAGCTTCAAAATCCCAACTGCAGCTGTGTTCAGACAGACCATGACACATACTGTTGACAAGTCTTCTCTTTTACAAATTTCATGTCATTTTGATGACTGACTAGACCAGCTGCTCTATGGCTTATACTTTCATGAAAGATATAAGTTTTACATTGTCATAACTTAAAGTATTATTCTAATATTCTAAATACTTGTATAAAGCAGGCATTTTATTTATTCACTGATGACTTCCAAAGTCTTATTTTCTAAACATGTTAACCTTATATAATTTGTTATATAACTTTTGATAGTTTAAGTTAACAAAACATGCCCCCAAATGATGTTGTCATTTATATTTGAAATTCAAATCTGATTATATATATCTCATTTAAATACTCATTTGGTTTCTGAATATTTACTTAATATTTAATGAGAACATTCTTCTGTTGTGAAAAATTAGTTCCAAAGAATAAACTATATATTTCATCATTTAGTTGTGATAATTAATCAAAAAATATTTACTGAATGTTTCATAGTTATCTAGCACCATTTTAGGTAAATAGTTAAGTTAAAGGTCTCACATTATTTGTAACTTGGTTAGAGATACAAGAGTAACAACAATGAAAGAAAAATAACTCTAAGCATCATATATTAAGTTTTAAATTGTACAGAGTAAAAGTAATACTAATGAGAAAATCTGATGATGTAACTTCTAAAAATTTCTTCCACATATGCGTCTTTAAAAATCCTACTGTATTTATTTCATTATTTTTGGTTTAACAGTTGTCTTCCTTGATAAAATTGAATATTCTTTAGGATGGAACAGTTTCTTTTGAATCATAGCAAATGTCACAAATGATCTGTAAAAGCTGAATGTTTATCATGTCTTCAACTGGTTTCGTTAGAACTACATAGGACAGAGGCAGAATGTGGCAACGGAAATGAGCATCAAAGGCAGGAAGAGGCCTGGTGAGTAAGGGGGCAGCCTATCCAAAGTCTGAAAACGAAGAAGGAAGCACAGATACATTGATTCTGAATGTTAAAAGAGGAATTAGACACTAACATGGATGGGAGAGTTATAGTCACAAAAGTTGGAACATATCCAAGATAGAGTTAGAATTAGAGCAGATCAAAAACAAGATATTGCAATGTACTTAATGGAGATCATGTAATGAGTTCGTGGTGTATTTAACTGCTGCTTTGCTTCTTATCAGCATTCAGAAAGTCAATTACTTTTCTGAACATATGTCTGCACATTTTGAAATAAAATTATAACAGTCTTAATCAAATGAGTTGTGAGAATTAAATGTGATATGAATGTCCTGGGCAAGGAACAAAAATTTATACATTTTTAGCATATAATACATGTTAGCTAGAAATAAAAAATAAAAAAAAAAGTAAAATGCAGATTGCAGTGGGATACAAGACTCTGCCATGAAAATCATCTGGAGTTAAGAAAAGAAAAAAGTCCCTGTGATCAGAAGCCCCATGAAAAAAAGCACTGAATAAACCAGTGCATAGCACATGATATTTGCTTAATAAATATTTGGTAAATAATAGTTGAACAAATGAATAGTAGAAACTGATTGCCATACAAGTCTTCATAAAAATTTAAACATTATCCTGTACTCTAGATCTCTCCAGATTATTTGGGGATATTGAGAGTATTGCAGAGGTTTATTACTCTTGTTGTTTTGTATTATCCAAATGTATAGATATGTCTTGGGCAGATTATTGAATGGAAGGCAAGTAGCCCAACTATCTTCTGGACTATATTCATCTCATTGCACCACATATTAGAGTTTACATGTTATGAGTGGCTTTTCAGTTCTTAAAACCAATGCATACTGAGTCTCCACATTAAATTTTCAGAATTTGATGAGGGATGTCATGTGAAAGGTTGTTTAGATGAGATATATATTATTCCAGTTTAGCCATGTGATGCGAAAAAAAAAAAAAATTGAAAATACATTGCATCTTGTGGACAAATTTTATTATTTCCAAAACTTGAAATGGCCTTAGCAAGTAACATTTGTATTTCCAACTGGGTGGAAGATATGGGTTTATTAAGGCAAAGAGAGGTGGACTTGGAAGATCTCTGTAGTACCTACATACTGTCAGTGTATGTTTTCTAACTTTTTGACATGCCAGAGAATGTCCTGTATATCTTCATATCAGATATTACATTAGTAAACTGTGAGTTTACCAATAGACCCATAGACACCAGAGAGTAGGCGATGTAATGACAGAGTCAGAGATTGGAATGATATGCTTATAAGCTAAGGAATGCCAAAGATTTCTGGAAATGCTGGAATCTAAGAGAAAGGCATGGAACAGATTCTCCCCTAGAGACTTTGGAAAGAGCACGGTCCTGCTGACATTTTGCTTTCAGAGTTCTAGCCTCCAAAACCATAAGAAACCAAATTTTTGTTGTTATTTAAGCTACCCAGTTAATGGTATTTTATGACAATGACAGCAGTAAACTGATACACACACCAACTCCTGCTTACTGTCTCTTACCGAGATAAGAAACGTTCTGCTGCTGCGTTCACTGTACCCATTGTGGTTTCCATATAATTCACAGTGCATTCTCTAGGCCAGAACTATCTAGTAGAACCTTCTGTAGTGATGAAAATGTTCTTTATCTCTGCTGTCCGATATGGTAACCATTAGCCAGCTGTGGTTGTTGAACAGTTAAAAATGACTAGTGCAACTTTATTGGCCAGAGGAGAGGCTACCATATTGGAAAGCACAGTTTTAGAGAATGTAATCATATCAAAAACTAAATTTTGTTATCTCTACTTATGCCAAGTCATGGCATCTAGTTTTACTTAAGGTAAAAAAAAAAATAAAGCATTTAACATAATCAGTATTTCTAACAGATATCCGTCTTTGCCAAGTGTTAATTAATGTGACTGTCTCTCTACCAGGTTTTAATATACCATGCTCCATTTCACCCATTACTTGTGGTGGTTTTCTCTCTTCCCTGCGATAATTTGCTCCTCTCTGTTCTTTAGATGTCAGTTTATTGTCATTAACTTGAGATCCCAAACCAAACCATATTCACTCCATAATGTGCTATCATCAACTACCTTCTTTCACTGTACTTATCAGAGTTAAAATTTTCTTTTTGTATGCTATCCGGTTCTTCAGTAAATGTCAAACACCATGAGGCTAAAAATGTGTTCTCAGTCCATAAAAATCACAATATGCCTGGCATATGGTAGGCATTTAAATTCTTAATTATGAGAATGAAGAAAGTCACCTCGATGTGACATGGATTTTTAATCAATAATAAGTAATTATCCAACCTCTAAAATCTAGAAGGCATCTTGCTCAAGTTTAAAATGGAATCTAACTCATCTACTACTGACTTGTCGTTAAAAAATTCTATGCAAATATAGAAAAAGGCAAACACTCTCAATAGCATTAGAAGCTAAAACTCAGAAACAATTAATACTAAAATATGGGAGTAATTGACACTAAAAAGCAGATGGAGTGGGATTGAGATAAAACCATTCTAGGTATTTTCTTTTGGCACAACCGGGTTGTTTTTACCCTATGGCAGAGAGACCATATTAGTTAAGAAGGTAGTAGACTCTACTACTATCTATCTTCTGTATACAAAACCTGGCTTCCTTCCTTCATTACTCTGTGATTTAGAGAACTGCTTTCTTCAACACCTCAATGCTACCATGATATTTGATAATCAAAATATTGTAATAAAAAATATACTTGGATTGAATCTTTCTCTTATGTAAAATAAAAACTGTATGCCGATTACTATGTATCAGATCACTATTTTCCAAACAACTATAATGATTAAAAGACCAATAAAATATACATACCCTAGAAATCTGACTGGATTATAACCATTAAAAAAAAATTAAGGTAGATAGAATTACAACCATAGAGATAAATTTCAGATTAATCTGAGACTATGCTGCAATATGCAATACCAAAAGCTAGTAAAAACAGAATTTTGAGCAAGAATTTTATAATTTTGAGGACCATTTTCGTGATTTCCCAATTTTTTGCTTATTACATTGAAAGAGTAACTAAAAAATACTTTTAATTTTAAAAAGGCTTGTGAAATAGACCATCCTCGGTGCACTATTTACCCCCAAAATTCTTAAAAGATGGCTTCCAATTAAATGAAATACCTATCATTTACTGAGCAATAACTCTTAGTCACCCTTCTAAAAAATGCATATTTGTTAGTTTACTGAACATAACTGTAAGAGTAAGGTATTATTTTTATCCTCATTTTGCAGATTAGGAAACAAAAACATAGTTAAATAACTTTTCCAAGGTTACACACATGGTAAATGATAAAGACTGTATTCGAATTCAGGCACTTTCAGTCTAGAGCTGGTGACATTAGCATCATGTTATTCTACTACACTAATTAAAATATGATGAAGAGCTTAAAAATGGGTAAGTGATGGAAAATACCAATAAAGAGAATGGGTGTTAAGAACTGAAACGCTACATCTGAAGTCATTCTATATTATTTTTGTAAAAATTTTCATTAGAACTGAATGCAAAATAATTAATACATGATTGTTTTTAACTGTTTTCCCCTTTCCTTGTTGTCGAAGGAGAACAGTTTTTACCCCTTCTGATTTTCTTCCCTCCCTATAATCCACTCTAGAAGGGTCTTTTTTAAAAGCAAAATTGTCTGGAGGTTTCGAGGTATAATCAACAGTGGGGGAAATAAATAGATAATAGATAAAAAGAAAGTAAGGAGGAAAAAAATATTTTGAAGGCTTTTTTTTGTATATAAAAAGAAAAATATAAAAAATGCAGTGGGTACAGAATGTTGATGGGAAAAAAATAAGGTATTTAATGAATGTTGTTATGGGATATACATTTCTCTTACACTTTATATGTGATTATGCATGTGATATAAAATTAAATAACTTGATTTATTTTATTATATTTTTGTGGACAGAATATCTTTTGATGTGAGACTTCGGAGGATATAAATTATAAACCTCAGATTAACTACTACAAAATTACAACATTCAAATTACTTGGAATATTCGAGTAATATTCGAGACTGGAAAGAGAGGGCAGAGAAACAACAGAGAAAAACAAAATTTAGAAACAAAACTAAAATTGTAAGCATAAATTCAACCACATCAATAATTACACATATATATGTATTATTATATACACATAATAATGGACTACGTATTCTGATCAAAGGACAGAGCTTTTCAGAATAGATAAATAAAATTAAGCCCACTTTCATGTGATCTATAAGTGATACACTTCAAATATAATTTTATTTTTGAACATTTTTATTACAAACTGCATAAAATTATTTGGAGAGTTTTACATTCATCATATGCTCTAATTCAGTTTAGATTATAATGTCAGAAATTGGCAAAACAACAACCAGTCTTTATATTATAATCATTATGTGTAAAACAAAAGTTTACATGATAAAGCTCACAAGACAATGTGATGGTTCTAGTTTTAGTCAATTATATGTTTTATAAAAAAAATAAGAAAGTGTCAAAAAAGGAAGATTTTTGTATTTACTCATGTATTTACCATTTCTTATGCTCTTTATTTTCTGGGGATTCCGAAGACCATCTGATACTATTTCCCTTTCACCTAGGACAATTTCCTTTAGCTTTCTTTTAGTCTGTTCTATTGGCAACAGATTCTCTTGACTTTCTGTTATCAAAAAATGTCTTTATATTGCCCTCAGTCATGAATTATGATATCACTGAAATTAGAATTTGGAGCTGACATTTTTTTCTTTCTTCAGTTTAAGAATGTCCACTCTTTCTAGCCTACATCATTTCGTATTCACCCACTAAGTGATTTGATGTTTCCTTCTATGTTATATATGTAATTTTTGTTTTGCTGCTATCATATCTTTATTTCTGATGTTAAACACCTTGACTATGGGATATCTTCCATTACTAAGTCTATCCAGTAACTTTTTAATTTCATAAATTCTGTTTCTCACCTCTAGGATTTTTATTTGGTTTTCTTTTATTATTTATATTTAAGAGAAAATATAAAGTACTTAATTGGATTCAGAAGATAAAAATATGAATTTCAATTTTTCTATTTTTTGTTATAAAAAACATTAAAACATGTAGGTCTCCAAAAGAGATTATGAATGGGTGCTTTAGTACATTGATTTTTTAAAAATATTGATGAAATAAAAAAGTACTTTTAGTCTAGTCCACTAACAACTTATGTATCAATTTTTGAATCTAGCTGAACAGACAATTTATTAATATACATTCATATCTTCAATCCAGTTATGATTGTCTTCTATAATATCTCCCAATACTAGCCTATCAAATATGCAATAAGGGTAGAAAACATGCAATATTTAGTGAATCATCATCACCATAAGACAATCTAAGGTTTGACTTGATTTGTAGACATTTTTTTTCTTAAATAGTGCAGAAAATTATTATTTCATAATTCGAAGTAACATTTAACCAAAGAAATATTTTTTGAGGAACGTTTAATGGCTCTTGTATTTATTAAATCTTCCATTTGGGAAAAACTAGATTATAAATATTTCTCTCCTTTGTTATACTGAAAATGTTATACAACATACTCAATTCATTTTCCGAAGTACTATCAATGATGTAAAAATGAATCTTGCGATGATGACTGATATCTTGTTGTTCTAGTTTTGTGGATATCTTAGCTTTTAGAAATGTGAGAATACTTAATTTTAGCTCATATTCTGAAGACAAAACATTTGACATTCAATTGCTTTTAGAATTTAGAATAAGGTAGCCTTCCAGCACATTCCATGAATAATATTCGACATTTTAAAAGAGCATTAAAAATATGCCCCCTTTCAACTTTTAGACATTGCATTGTGAGGGTATGATATTTGGCATTGTTAAATATTATCTTGTGCTAATGAGGGTAGTAAGAAGAGGGGATGGCAAGAGAGGAGAGGGAGAGGAAGAGGAAGTTGAGGGGGAGATAAAAGGGGGTAAAATAAATACAGGACAGATAAAACCATTTTATTTTCTCATTCATAAGTGAGGTCAACGAGACTGTGTGTAACCAGAGTTATTTGTTCAGGGTAGTAGCTAATGCCTGATAATGTTAACATACGACTCCTTTGGTGCTTTTTTTTTTTTTTTTAACATTCTTTTTAAAGCTAGACCACGTTATTGTGTTGTGCTTAGTGATATCTAAATATTGGTTCTCTACACTCATTAGCAAAAAAAAAATAATAATTAGATGCTAAAAAACAGCTTTATCTTTATTATTATTGTTATAGAAGTATAACAGGATTTTGTGCTGCTTGCACTGTTAAATTTATGCTGTACTTAAGTTCTTTATACCCAGTAGTACCATACTTTTTTTTATTTGTCTATTCTTTTTAACCAGCTAAATCCTTTGCACAAATAGTATTATCAACATTATTCTTCATTCACTTAGCATATGGTTTACTGGATTTTTAAAGATTTTTTTTTAATATATCTTTATATCCTTAAATGTATAATTAAAGGACACCATCCATATATGACTTAGGTTTCCTGGTATTTACTTCTTAGACTGAGGGTTTTTCATTATGTCCTTGTGATGTTAATAGTACATTTAATCTTATCCTTATTAAAATTGACGAATAGTTTATTTTTATTACTCGAAATCCTCATACACAGTTTTGGCAAAGAAAAATATGCAATAATCACAGTGCAATATTCATTGAAATCATCTCCATTCTTAGATTGTTCCAGCTCAACATGATATCCTCCAGGATTTGATCTCTCAGTGGAGGAAAGGACTGTATTTATCAGTCAGATGAATATCATCAGTAGAATGAATTCATCCTGTATTCATCAGTAGGATACACAAAATGAAAATTTTAATCAATAAATTACACTTTACTACAGTCACCCACTTTGCAGTTTTAGAGAATTGGATGATAATTTCCAGGTTGGTATACACAATATTATGATAAGGCAGCAGATAATGACACTAATTGTTATGAGGGGAAGACAGAGGAATTTACCGCTTGTGAACAAAAATCAAAATGCATAATGAGTTTCAGCTCAGAGTTCATTGTTGCTTGTTTTCTTCTTGAAGAATACAAACTGTTCTTCCACATAGAAAAAATCAAATTTCAATAGTTTTCCAAGAACATTTTGTATAATTAAAACATTAAAAAAATTTTGAGAAGATAAAATGTGGTCGAATACCAAAGCATAGTGAAAATTGTATCTGTTTAGTACAGACTTGGCTTTGGCATTCTGTCAGCATAAATTAACTGACCTGCTTTCAGGAAAATTATGAAAGGATTAGATTATATTACATTCATGATACATACAAATATATATATAGTAGCTATAATGATCAAACTCACTAAATTCTCTCTATTTAAACGTGTATCACCTTTTCTTAACTTTTGATATGATCTCCTGGAAAATCTCTTGTTTTATTCCTTAGACTTAATGTTCAGCATTATTTCTTCAGCTAAGAACCCTATTTATATTTTCTATGAATAAAATAACCGCCCCCCCCCCCACCAGTATGTTCTGAAAAACTATTCTGACCAGGTTTTAGAATGTCTGACCTGTATATATTAGGCCCAAAGAAATGGAGAAATTGCTAATTTATCTATCTTAAGCAGCATGATCTGTGATGCGATGTGTAACTGAGAATACCCAGATTCAGGTTTTCCAGTCAGTTTACATAAATAATTAAAGGTTTTATGAAGCAAACTCCTTAACAGCATATTCTTTAAAATTTATCTTTATTTTAAATATAAATTTTATAACTTATTATATTTGTACAATTTAAAATGTTTTTAAAAGAACACATGCAACCATTACTATGCTTATACGTCACTATAATTAGACTATTTCCATCAAATGAAGATGTCCACTCCTGCTTCTTCACAGTCATGTTTGTGTTTCCAGTTCCAGCCCCTCACATCAATTTTGTGTCTTAGAATTTTGGCTTTCTCAGAATGTCATAAAAATCCAATCAAATGGCTTGTAGTCTTTTGTATCTAAATTATTTCACTTAATCCTAATTCTTTTGAGATTCATCCATGTTGTTGCATGCATCAGTATTTAATTTTTTTTTTTTTTTTTTTAATAACTGAATAGTACTTCATTGAAAGAAGAAACCATCATTGACCAATGTTAGGCATTTGGTTTATTTCAGATTTTGGATATTATAAACAGCATTTTAATTTACACTATGATCACTAGGAATATTTAGCTGTAGTTTTTGTTGGTTTTTCCTGATGAGGTCTTTCTGTTCATGATGTATACTTTATCATGTTAATATTGCTTTTACAAAAGTATTTGGGAAATAGCTCCATCCTATCTATTTTTCTCAAAGAATTTTTGCAGAACTGATATTATTTCCTTCTTAAATAACTGATAGAATTAATTGTAGACGTTATCCATGTTTGCAGTTTTATTTACAGAGAAGATTTCAACTATAGATTAAATTTCTTTAATTGATACAGATAAATGCAGATCTTTTTTTTCATAATTGAATTTAGGTAGGTCTTACAAAGCATAATTCATATTATTTCATAAGTATCTAGAATAGATTTGAAGTGTTATATTTGTTTATTCTTTTTCTTAAGATGCAGAGTCTCTGCCATACGTCAGTAATCAGATTTCCTAACCATACGAGCTTATATTGTTCTGAACTAGTGCTGTTCCTTTTGGAGCAGGCATGGATGTACAGTAGAAAGTGTCATTTTCCTTAAACCAGATCACAACTATAATTTGTATTTATGTTCCAGAACTAAATTTTATAGAAAATATTATATATTACTGTGTTTCTTGGAAAGTACTTTTTCTGACTTTATTTTCTTTTTATGTTCTTTATGAGAACCATCTTCCATTCTGAAAAAAATATTGTTTTTTATAATGTCTAACTGACATATACTATTTTCTCTCTATTTAATATGGCTGTTTCTCCTTCTCTATCTCATCCCTCATATAAAGATTCTTATTGCAATTCAACAATATTCTCTGTGATATTTTGCAGGCACTTTCATATATATTGCATCGAATCTCAGATTCCTTAAGATCAGTTGAGCAATTCATCAAAAAAGTTTATTTCTTCCACTTTTCATGATATCACAATTCTAACCAATTGTTAATTTTGCCTGTGTTTTAAGCAGTGTTTAAATGATGTTATTTTGTCTGTGACATAATTAGCCATTTACTTACGTGGTGCATACATTTCTCTTCCATTCTTTAATTTTGAACATTGATGAAGAGTGTATGTTTAAAATTCTTTCTAAGAAGTAAAATTCACTCTATTTCTACATTTCACTTTCAGGGATCACAGCTTCAATTTCCAGTATTCATGTAAACTTAAGGGCCTAAATGGTAGTGCTAATTTTTACCAAATTCTTAGTCATACATTATAATTTAGGACCTCTCACTATTATCCATATCAAATCTTCTCAAGAATATTTTAGCATTTCTCAGCAGGGAGTTTTAAATTACCATTATACATTTTCATTGTCAGTGTTATTTCCTTACTATTTGTTGACACCTCTGATATTCAATTTGGTTTTAATTATGTATTTTTCTCATTTTTTTTCTGTGAATGTTGTTGTAATATATCAGTTAATACTTGAGTGTAAAAGTCTTTGAATTCCTGGCATGGACTCAAATTAGAATGATATATTTAATTCTTTTACATACCACTGGCTTCAGTTACTTTTGTTTGCTTGTTTTCCTTTAGAGTATTTATATTTATATTTATGAGAAAGATTCTCTTATACTATTTCTATCTGGAATATCCTTGTCAGATTCAATTGTCAAAATTATACTGGCTCTGAAAATATTGGGCTAGGGACTATTGTTTCTTTTCTTATTCCCTGGATGTATTTGATTAGTGTTATTTTTTATTTGAAAGTCTAGAAAATTTCACCAGTGAAGATATTTGGTTTTGAAGGTTGTGGGAAGATTTTAAATTAAGAATAAAATATCTTGAAATTTTTTTGTGTTAGTTTTGGAAAGAAAGATATTTGTGTTATTTTAAAGATTGTTTCATCTACTTTTTAAAACCTTTTGGCATGTTGTTCAAAATATGTCATTTTACCATTGGTTTCATACTTTATAGACAACTTTCGGCAGGCACTGATGTTTAGAATCTCCCACTGACCAGCCCATGATGTGTCATTCCTGTTCCATCTCTTAGATTGTACAGCTGCTTTAGAATTTGCAGATGCACAGAGGATGAAAAACCAGCTTAAAATTAGTTGGTGCACTGAGGGCAAAGCAACGCCGAAGTTTGGTGTCCCCTCTCTGCTTCCTTTCTCTCTGGGATCTTGACCATGCCAGTCCTTTTTGCTTTCATAGACTCTTATGCTTTCTAATGCATGTTTTTGTTGTCGTTTGTTTGTTTTTGCTTTTTACTGTTTCTCTTTGCCATCAATAATTCTGGTTGCCTTAAATCTGCAGTCCCCAACCATTTTGGCACCAGGGACCAGTGCTCCTATGAGAATCAAATGCCTGATGATCTGAAGTGGAGCTGAGGCAGTGATGCTAGCGTTGGGGAGCAGCTGCAAATACAGATGAAGCTTCTCTCGCCTGCCTGCCGCTCACCTCCTGTTGTGTGGCTAGGTTCCTAACAAGCCACAGACTGGTACTGGTCTGTGGTCTGGGGGGTTGTAGACCCCTGCCTTAAATGAGCTAGTCCACTGTAGGCTTGTGTATCCTAATGTGAGGAGAATTATGGATCAATGGGCCTTGCTGCTTCCATCTGAATCCATCACCGTAGTGGTGCTGAGAACATGCTTTCCAGAGTTGTTCCGACTCATGAGCAAGAGCAACAGGAAGATAAAGCAGGCCTATTCTTGTGAACTGTTGGATTCCTTTGATAGGTGATTTTTACTCAAGGCCTCCTTACAGGCCTTGCCAGATTTTCTTAATATTGCATTGCTTGCCTTTCCTTCCTTTTTTCTTCCTTAACATCTTTCCTTTCCTTAACAGAGATCAGATCTTCATTGTTGTCTGATAGCTCTTCCAATCTCCTTAATGCCTTATCTTTTCCCTCACAGGCATTTACCCCAATAAATCCTTCATACCTCTTGAGTATCTAATGCCATTTTGATGCTTGTTTCTCATATCACCCAAATAACACAAATGGTACCAAGAATGATCCAAGAAGATCAGTGGTAAAATGAGACTTTGGGGCTGGCCCACTGTCTTCCTGGTGGGTAAAGTGCATGCTGTCACTATTGCTAGGTGAGGCCCAGATTGTTCTTGGTATAAGTTGCAGCTCAGTTGCTCTGCTAGTTGATGTTACTCAGGCTTCAATATCGGTTACACTAAAATGCTCAGTTCTCACATGAACAGACCGCCAAAGTTGGAGCCTACATTTGGACCCAAGCTTGGACTCCCTCTTATAACATTTGATCTAGCTACTTCTGCCTTTAAATGGTCTTGTCTGTCCCTAATATGGCACTATCCCTCAAAGAGATCAGAAGGCCTATTAATGATGTATTGACTGTAGTGAGCCTCCCTCATCCTTAGAGGTGATGAATACCTATTCTGGGAATAGGTTTGCCTTCTCTACCTATAGAATCTGAGCTAACACCATTCCCTGAGACTTAAGGCATGAGTCACCGATTGTTAATTTCAACATGGCAGATGCCTTTCCGCCTCCTTCCACTCTTCCACACCTTTAGTGACAAAGTCTCTTTTTGGTATCACTAAAATTGTATATGCCCGTGTCACCTAACCATAAACTAACAGTGCCCAACATTGAAATGCAAATATTAGAAAATCTTGAAATGTTTATTGTGTTCATGCTTCTTGTAGAATGTTTGCATAACTAGTAGATGAGGTTCTACTTATATTTAACTCTGATTACATACCTGTTACATTTTAAAGATCAGGAATTTTTCAAATCTTTATTGAGACTATCAGTTCTTTATACTTCCCATATTTTTATATAATTCTTTGTATCAACCTCTTAAAACATGATTCTCCCAGACAGAACTCTAACAGAAGTAGTTAAGGAAAGCAAAGACAATCTAGTATTAGGAATGACAAATTTTCAGCATTTGTAGCATCAACCCTAAACTTTGAGATAGCTACTTTAGAAAAAAACATTTCAATAAGCAAGCAAGGTTAATATAAGATAAATTTGGTAAAAACATGAAACCGATCATTTATTCATTTGACATATTTATTGACGGTTCTCAAAATATCAGGTGTTTGAAATGTAGAGACTATTTAATGAGGTGATTCATTTAAATAATGAATTATTCATTACAATTGATTGATTTTCCAATTTTTCTGTTTATATACACTGACATACAATACTCATACAAAAACAATAGAAAAAAAAAACAGGCAACACTAGATACAGACATATCACATTCATCATTTTCTCCTCATTCAGGTGCCCTTGTTTCATTTTGAGGACATATTCCTAGATAGATTTTTTTGATACCTTCATAACAGATAAACACAATATCATTTTTTGTTATTCCACAATGTATAGAAAGATCTACTAGGTCAGCTATATTTATTTTTCTCTCATTTTAATTAGATTTCTTTCTTTCTTGCGGTCTTTCCACAAAGGAAAGTAAAATTCTGATAATTTTGGTGCCACCTTATTTCCAGTTTAAGTTTTATATAGACTCACTTTATTTCTAGGCAGTTTGAATATCTTGTATTTTATTTCCAGGTAATAACAAACAGCTATGCTATTATAAACAAGTACAGCTAACTTGTTAGCTCAGCATTGTCCAGTTCAGAGCAGGTCATTTTTAAAAAATCAATTCTGATAAAATATCACTAAATACACTAAACATTTTTCTTGTAAATCACTGTTGCATTATGACAAGTCATGCAACATTATGACAAGTCATGCAGTCATCGAACTGCACTTCAAGTGTTTGTTGAACATGGAAACAAATCCATCAGTGTTTTTAAGCAAGTGTCATAATCTATTTTATGGAAGCAGTGAAATAATACTATACTTAGAATTCACATTGCAATGAATTTGAAATGTTGATTTAACATTCCTAATTTTTCCTGATAATTGCCCACACATTCACCCTTTTGCTTTTTGAGTTATTCTCCTCACTTTTTCTTTAGCTAGGTACATGGCTTTTCAAATTGGCAGATATGGTTCTATATATTTTTTGTTTTGGCTTTCTTAATTTTTTATTGTTTATAAATGTTATATAGCTCTACCAGCATCAACAGTGAGTTTTTTTGTTCCCCTAAATACCTTTTACTTTTTATTATTTTTTAATATTTGAAATTATGGCTCATATGGAGTTATCACCAAATAGTATCATACTCAAATAAGTGACTATTATCTACTTATCACAATTTTGCTTTTTTTTTAAGTAAGAAACACATATTAAGGAGATATTTTCATATATGATAGAGTCAAGGCTAAGTACATTTATTCATGTTTGTGTTGTTTTGTTTTTTTATTTTTGAATACCAATTCTTTACCCAAATCTGTTATTTTAGATGTTAATATGTTAGAGTTTATTATTGTTGATGCTGTTATCATTTGTTTGACTAATTGTTCATATAGCTATCTATTTACTTACTGAATGAGATTTAAGTATTTTGAGAAATATAAAATATACATTAAAAAACCTTTTATAATGAGATAATTTTAGACTTAACAGAGACATATAAATATAGTAATAGAAGTTTCCACATATCTTTCATCCAGCTCTCCTTTTGTTAGTATTCTATATATTCATGGAACAATTATCAAAATTAAGAAATTATCCTTGGTATAATACTATAAACTATTCATATTTCACTAGTTTTTATCCATTAATATAATTTTCTGTGCTAAGATACAATCCAGAATTCCACATTGCATTTAGTTATCATGTTTTATTAGTCTTCTCTAGTCTTGGCAGCCTTCAGTCTCACCTTACACAACCTTGAAATATGAAATATTCCAGTCAGTTATTTTATAGAATGTTTTTAAATTTGGATTTATCTAATTATTAAATTGAGGTTATGCATTTAAGAAGAATACAGTAGAGGTTGCGTTTCCTTATTGCCTCATATCAGGGGGTACACGATGTCCATATGGGTTACTGGTTATATTAATCTTGATTATTTGCTTAAGATGGCATCTACCAGGATGTAAACTTACTATGTGTTTTCCTTGGAACTTCTTAAATGTTTTGAGTGATATTTTGAGACTATGCAAATACTCTGTTTCGACTTAAACGTTTACCCTCTAAACTTATCGTCTATCAATGGATTTTGCCTGAAACAGTTATTTCTGGGTTATTCTAATGGTATTTTTCTAGTTTCTTCTACATTTATGAACCAAATTTCTTTTTTTTATAAGAAAGAATCATCACTTCTTCATGTATTCATTTATTCAATTATTTATTTATACAAGTATGGTTTCACTTTTTAACCTCTTTCAGGTTAGCCCTAATGACATATTTATTATGTAATTTTTAGCGTTTTCTTACGACATGATGCCACAAAATGCTTGAGGATCATTTTGTATATTTCTGCCATATTCATGGAATCAACCAGATTCCCAAGGAACCTCCATTCTTTCATTAGAGAATGGTTTTTTAGCAACTAACATGTGGGCACTAGGTATGATATGTCACTGCTGATATGTCACTGCTTTCAGTCATTGCTTTAGCTCTTCCTAGGTGGTCTTCCATCCAAGTACTAACCAGGAAATAGATTTAGGAAATATTTATATGTATATTAACTCATGCATACACATCTGAATTTATTTACTTTGATCTGTATGTGTATGTATATTTTTATTTGTCTCTCTGTCTCTTTATCATCTATCTATCTATCTATCTATCCATCTATCTATCGTCTATCAATCATCTAATCTATCGTCTATCAATCATCTATTATCTGTCTGTCTATCCCTCATCTATCAGTCTATGTGATTGATCAGACATACACTTATACACTCCAATAGCATTCATTTATATTGATATTTCTAAATCCAATCTAACACTACCACAGAGTTTATTTTAGCATCTCTTTCTTTCCTATTTTCCTTTCTTTTTCTAGTAGTGGCTTTCATTTGCTAACATATATTATTTTTTTCCATGAAGACTAGCATATAAACAGTTTCAGAATTGTAAGGAAGACTTGTAAGGAAAAATAATTTACCAAATGAAGTACAATA
>NW_011888802.1:8504834-8507035 GCF_000151845.1 Pteropus vampyrus | reverse complement strand
ATTTTTTCTTATAATTTCTATCTCTCTGGCGAAATTACCCATTTGAGTTTGCATATTGACAGTCTTTTCCAATAGAACATTTAATACATTATTTATAATAATCTTTATATTTTTTGTCAGACAGTTCCTGTATCTTTGTCATAATTAAGTATGGCTCTGTAGAGTACTTTGTCTCTTTAGTGTGGGTCTTTCCTTGCCTTTTTATATGCCTTGTAATTTTTTTGAAACCAGACATCCTGTTCAAGGCAGTTGAGATGAGTTTAAAGGCTTTTATACTCAACAATGGGCATGGCTTTCCTTCTTATAGGGCTTTGTTGTAGGTGTTTGAGATAATCTAGGTAGAAATTGGACTAGGTCTGAGTGTTGTTGTTGCTATGACTACCATCACTATTCCCTGGATGCAATGTCTGTTCTTAAAAGAAAAAAATATATATCTTTATGTGTCAAATGTTCTTACTCATAAAAATGAAAATAAATACATTTTCCTATCTTAATGTCAAGAATACAGTCAATAATTGAAAAATTATTTTCTTTATCCTTAAGAAAAGTCAAGCTTAAGTCTCAGTAAACACAGTGCTTTAAATAAGAAAGCACAAACTCACAGTATTCCTTGTCATGATAGATATTTAGTTATTTTTTTTCTTGAAATACATTAACAAGCCTTCATAAAATATATTTGAAAAACAAGAACAGTTAGAGAATAAGTAAAATGAAGAATATGTATTATATATACCAACTCAAATTATAAATAAATCTCAATACCATAACCTATATAAATATTCTTACTGTTCTTAAATTAAACATAAAATAACTCAAATAGCATTAAGAAACCTGTATTATTACATAATATCCTTACTTTAAAACATATAATTGTATTAAATTACTGTCTTACTTTATATTAAATATTTTTTTTAAAGTTTATAGGTGAAATGTCTGAAATGAAAAAAAAAATCAAGTAAATTTATAAAGGAATTTTACTCACCATTTAACACTGAGTTTTAAAACTTTGATATTAAGTCAGCTTGTGTTATAATTGACTGAAGAATTGAGTTGAATTTTCAGAAGAAAAACAAAAGGAATATGCAAGGAATATGATGATTTAGTATATACAAAAGAAATGAATTAATTCCAACCCTTACCACCACATTTAAATGATTAATAAATGCAGTTTAATTAAGTAAAGAAAATAACTTAAATTTAGCACTGATTTAAAAAATCAATATTAAAAATTCATATTAAATAATTTTAAATTATATTTTTAACAGTCATGGTTATACAAAGGAATAAAAATAATTAAAATTGCTTTCTGATACTTTTATTAGTTGTTTATCAATAATTTATAACCTATTTAATCTCTAGATTAATTCACCCTTGTTAAAAATAATGAAATAAAATAATTTTACTTTAAATATTTACAAAAGTATGATATGGCAAATATCTACATTTGATCTTTCTGTGGATAATGCTTGCATAAATATAACCTTTGTTTGTATCAAACATCTTGGTTTAGATCTAGAGAATTCCTGTGCAAATTTTATCAGGATAGGAACAATTGAAAAATGTCTGAAAAAAGTCAAACAGTGAAATAATTTTAAATTGGCAGAAATATATGTTTACCTTGGAATATGGCTCCAGGCTTTGCTAAGTAGAATTTAATTTGCTGCTTTAGGATTAGCATAAAGAAATGAAATGAGGAAGAACATTTATAAAAACATATATCAGTGAACTATTAACACAATGGAATTTGCATAAGATCTTTTAAATAAGCTATAATTTAAGCAAAACTAGAAAAAATAAGGTTATTTTTATTTTTGATTCTACTTCAGCAACTAAAATTCCATATCTTTACAATTAATTTATCTTCATATTCTATATTAGATAAATTATTGTACAATACAGCACATGCTTTTTACCTGGCATAGCACTTACACATTCAAATTCTCTAAAGCTTTGACTCTCAGGCCATACTCTAATGATGCAAAAAGTAATTATAATTGTATTTTCCATAACTCATTTTAATATCCTATAAATTTTCATTCTTCCTAGGTGGCAGAGGCCAAATTTCTATCAATTCAAATATATCCAATCTTTTCCTAGAGCTTCATCATATTTTCTGGAAAGTTTATGTACCAAGATGATACATCTGGGCTTTGAAACCATCTCTCCTTGTAGATGTCACTGTAATGTCCACCATTCTGTCT
>NW_011888802.1:8497526-8503754 GCF_000151845.1 Pteropus vampyrus | reverse complement strand
GGACTTTGAGAGAGCCAAAGAATTAGGAAAAGTTAATATTAGGTGTGTTAATGAGCATGTTGTCAGGGTCACTGGAAAATTGGGGATCAGTCTTACCTGAGACCATTCAGGTAGGGTAGAGACTGTTTCTCAGAAGTGTGTCCTTGAGTACTGGATCAGAGAAATGCTCATCTGTTGGTTTCTGTTCCCATGTTTGGCAATACTGTTAAGACATTTTAGTTCTGTGTATCCGTGTGTTGGTGGACTCCCTCCAGAGTCTACTTCAACTGAGAAAGACCAGGGCAGAGAGCAAATCTACGCTGTTTGCATTGAGGAGAAAATGTTTTAGATCAATTTGATTTGAAGTCTTTCTGAAATTATCTGCAAAAGCTGTGGAAGAACCAGAGGGGAAATAAGCAGAGACGGTAGGGCAGCAAGAGCTCTGACACAGCAACACTGTTCTGAAAGCTATAGGGTATTGATAAAAAAGATTTTTATAAAGAGAGAAACAGGATCTCAGACTTACAATTGGTTAAAATGAAAAAAGGAATGACCATCTTGAAGAAGAGGACTGGAGAACAAGAAGGAGGAGTTTGTGTGGATGTCTGGTCACTGTGTTATATACCCAAAGCTGGTATGGTGGTGTATGTCAACTCTAACTGAAAAATAAAAAAAAAATAAAAATTAAATTAAATTAAAACAAAGGAATACAAGTGGGTTTGGGAAGATCAATTGGGATTGTATGAGCCTGAATTACTTTTGAAATCTAAGTTTAATATCAATTTTTGGTTATTTATTTATTTATTTATTTGTTTGTTTGTTTGTTTATTTATTTATTTATTTATTTATTATGATTTTAGTATTCTCACATATGTATAACCATGTAAAGGTTTCAAAAATTAAAGAGAAGATATTTCTTTTACAGAATTTCTAGAAGATAGCTTGTTCATATTTCTTTCAAATAGGATATCCAGATAAAAGGTTTTCCTACATTTCTTTGCTCTGCCGACTGGCATGTTCTAAAATTCATCAGTTCCCAAAGTGGAGTTCAGTTAAGCTTAAGCTAAAAATTAGATACATATTTGTTATTTTTTGTTTCTTGGAATAGTCTAAATTGCTAATGCTATCTATATATGCTGAAGGGAGATGAAAGATGAGAGGATTAAAAATCTGTCAGTCATAAGTAAGCAAAAATAGTTCCAGAGTCATAGAATTAGTTCTTAAATACACCGTCACCAAAACCTAGAAACATATCTTTCCCTTACTTCTGTCTCTCAGAATATCCTGTGACTTCTTTAACTTCTTTAATCTTGAAGTTGTTGGAAATGGCCTATAGGGAAGTCTATGAAAATTAACAGGAACAAAAGATGGAAAAGAGCACCAAGTTGAAAACTTCTGTTTCAACATCATCAGTTAAAAAATTATAAACTCTCAAATTATGATCTCACTTTTTATTATAGTCAAAAGCTAAATAACATAATTAATTCCAATTTTTGTAAGAAAATATTTCAAATAAATGATCTCTTGTGACACTATTTATTTTTATTATAATTAGAAACATAATTATATCTTATTTTAAATTACATATACAGAAAGCAGAAATTTAGTCACCTATTTTCAACTTTTAAAAACAATTTGTGAATAATTCCCCCAAGCGTATACATGAACACCATTTATGTGGTTTCACATTTTCTAGATGAAATCATAGATATTTAGTAAACTGCCATATTTTACTTAGCAATGCCTTATAAAACAACTTTTACTATCATTACTTATTATTTTGCCTGCAGAACGTGTGTGTATGAGTGTATGTGTGTGTGTGCAAACTTATTTTCAATTATTTAATCTTGAACATTTTGTTCTTTCAAAGTTTGTTATCAATTACCATAATAGTTCATCTACATCCATAGTTACTTTTTAAATAGGCTATTAATTTTTTAAAAATTTTTTATGGGTAACTATATTTTTATAGATTAAATATATGATACTATATGCTTACAGTACAATAATGATACCTTGTGGCCACTTGCTTTATTGTACTCACACTGTACAGTTTTCTACTTTTAGAGTTTAAATAAAATTTTATCGTTTTACTTAAATGATTACAAAGTATAGTTACTAATTTTATGTTTATGATATAATCTGCTAATACATATGACTTAATGCTGCATTCTTAACTAAAATCATAACCTCGAATTATAAACAATGTTCTTCTGAGAAAACCCTAATTTATAAAGCTCTGCTTTATCTTTAGATACATATTTCTGAGCAGTCAGGTTTGATGTGAACTAGGTAGCATGTTGTAATGTCAATCTCACTGACCTGTTCATTCATACACCACTGGCACCATAAGGACAGGCACAAGAATGTCTCAGCCCCACTATATTTTCAGACCATGTGGTATGCTCAGCATATTGAGCATAAATATTAGTTAAATATTTATTTTTTATTTATTTTATGAGACTAAGCTCTTTATTCAGACTTTAACTTGCTCCATGTGTTTTGGGAACAAAATTGATTTATCTGCTTTTCAATTTCTTCATTGATAAAATAAAGAGGTTAGATTTGATTCAAAGTAGCTTTTAAGAGAACCATTTATTTTGTTGAATTCTCCAGCAATCCAATATGTGAAATGTAAAGGATTGTTGCGATTGATTCTGAGAATGGTCACAGCACCTTACTCTCTTGGCCTCTTTCTCCTCAGAGAAAAAATGTGAGAGGCTTGCTTGAATCTGGTTTTTCCAGCTTACTCAGCCATTGACATATCCTTGAGCAAAGGCAAAGGAGAGCTTTCTCCATTGGAGAAGATCCACTTCTACATTATGGTGATTACAATAGCTCGTGTCCAATATTAAGACCACAGTGCTGCAAACTTTCTGTCTGTCATCTACAGGGGACAAAGAAGTTTCACATTGAGGGCAAAATGTAGTTCCCAGCTACCCTCAATTCCATTTTCAGAGACCAGGCGGAAAGGAACCCTGGAAACCCATCTTCCTCATATCCTCATCACCCTTATCTGCTTTTTATTACCAGGGTTGATCTCATTATGCCTTATATCTCTGCACAAAAAGCATCTTTCGGTTTTATATGTCTTACATCTCAATTGTAAGAAGCCTCAGAACCTTGAGTCAGCCCTTATCTCCTGCTCCCTCATTCTTAACAGGCTATTCGCACACTCTAATTCTGCTACTAATCATCAACCCTTTACAACTCCTGAATCCTCCTGCTGGGCCCTCTGAATTTTAGTTCATCAGCAGCAAATCTTCTCTATCCTCAGCCTCTTATCTAATGTTTCTTATATTGCTTGCTTCAATAAAATCCAGACTTCCCTAGATACGCTGCTTCCCATTCAGCCCTCTGTAACTCTTCCCCTTGCTGACATTTCATGGATGTACTTAAGAATGGAAATGGAACAGCGTGACCAAGAGAGCCTTAAAGTTCTCCTCAGCTTGACTGAACTTTAGACAGGCTTTTTTTCTGACTCCTTGCCCCTGGCCCCCATTTTCTTAGAACATTTACTTTAGAAAACATGTAATTTCGAATTTTCTCTTTGCCTTTTGACATGTAAATGGTAGACTCTCTGAGTCTCATTGCTGCTTTCATAGTTTCCTCCCCTAATAGCCAGACTCCGAGCTTTAACCTTCACGTCGTCAATTTGTGTTATCAACTTCCCTTCCTTCCGCCAATCATTCACAGATTTCTGTTATATCTAATTTCTTAATGATTTAAGCAAGTGGCTCACTGTCACTTTTGGATTTTAACTCTTAGTAATTTAAATACACATAGATGAAGCTTCCAACCCACAGGTCTCCTAATGCTTTGAACGGTTTTGTTTCAGTGATTTTGTTCATTGTAACTCAGGTTCATTTCCATTTAGACTTTGGCATTACCAATAAATGCAGTCTCCATAGTATCATCTTATGCATTCCATTCTCTCACTGCTATCTCCTATGTTTTTTTTCTCATTCTCTTTATTATCGTAAGGCCAACAGTATTTCTATATTGACATATTTTCATGGTCTTTATTCTCTTATGGTCCTTCCTTCCATCTTTACTCAGGTTAAATTTCATAACCAGTTCTTATACCCATTCTTTTACATACAACCCAAAATAATTTGCTTTTCTGTTAGGTTTTCCTACTTGATTGACAAAATCTAAATGCTAATTAAATCAGTTCTTCACCTGTTCTGTGACCATTTCAGTGAAATAGACCTGAATGTGGCTGGAAGAGAACACAACTGTACTGAGTGATCTCACTTTAAATTTATAATGACAAATTTATAATGATAAATCTGCTGTTACTGGGCAATCATAATGTATTTCCATAGTTGATTGTTTTTTTTTTCTTTCCTAAGAACTTTACCACGCTTGCTACTTTCTCTTCATATTTCCAAACTCTTGCCTCTCATCTATATTTTAAGCTGATGACATTATATTATACTTCACTTAGAAAATTAAAATAATCACAAATGTCTATAGAATTCAACTACCATATCTAATAACCTATCGGCATTGATACATACTCATTATGTTTCCTCCTGTTTCTGTAGATGAAATTCTGAATTTCAGACAGTCTAAAATGCTATCAAGTGTTTAAGATGTTCTTATTTTATGCTACTTCTGGAAAGAAAAAAATGTCAAATATACTGTGACACACCATCAAGTGTACAATGAATCTAAACATGAGATGTTAAAATATGAAACTAATAAATGTGTCTTACAGTGAGTGAAATTGGGTAAATCTGTTCCTATCTATAGGCCATTTATCTACTTAGAACATCTTCTCTGCTCTGTATAAAAACTATTTACATTTCTTACTTTCTCATATATTATCACATTTTTTCTTCATACTCTATCATTCCCAGGAGTATATAAAGATTCTACCATCACCCTCCAAGCTTGAAAGCTAGATAAAAATCTATGATTATTTACAATGCCTCTCCTCTAATTCTGTCTTAAAATCTCTGCAGTCAGGCTTTGGCCCCAACAGACTACCAAAGTACTTTTGTTGTGTTAAGTTTAGATGTCTGTATGGCTCAAACTAATAGTTAATTCTGTCATCATCTTACATGATATATGAAGTATGAGCCATGATTACTCACTCCCTAATCCTTTCTTCACCTGGCTTTCAGAATATCACATTCTTGATTTTGCTCTTGCCTCATTGGTTGCTTTTTCTCAGATTCCTCCTTTTGTTTCTCCTCTTCTCCCTTAATTCTTAGCAACTGAGTGTCTTAAGACTCAGATATACACTGACTCTTTTTGGGTATAGTTCTGAGTGTTTTAACAATTGCATAAGGTCATGTAAACACAACTATAGCCAGGATATAGAACAGGTCTCCAAAAAGTTTTCATTTTTTTGCCTCATTTGTAATCACACCTTCTCTCCATTCCTAACTTCTGCCAATCATTGATTTATTCTCTGTACAAAAAGTGTGTCCTTTCCCAGAATGCCTTAAAAATGTGAACGTGTAAACTTTTGTATCTGGCTTCTTTCACTTAGCATGAAACTTTTCAGATTTATCCATGGTATTGTGTAATATATCAATAGTTTGTTCATTTTTATTGTTATCTGGTATTTCATTGTATGGATAAATCAAAGTTCACTCACCTTTTGAAGAATATCTGTATTATCTCCAGTTTTTAGCTATTAGGAATAATCCAGTTATGAATACAGATTTGTTTGTAAGCACAAATTTTCATTTATTAAGGGTAAATAGCCAGGAGCAAACATGTTGGGTTTTTATATGTCTGGAAAGGTCTTAATTTCTCCTTCATATCTAAAGGAGAGCTTAACTGGATACATTATTCTAGGCTGGTAGCTCCTTTCACTTAGTAGTTTAAATATTTGATTCCATTCCTTTCTGGCTTGTAAGGTTTGAGCTGAGAAGTTTGACTATAATCTAATGGGTTTTCCTTTATAAGTTACCATTTTCTTCTCCCTGGCTGCCCTGAGTATTCTGTCTTTGTCATTGACTTTTGATAATTTTAATACAATGTGTCTTGGTAAAGACCTTTTTGGGTTGAGATAATTGGGTATTATATTGACTTCTTGAATTCCAAGCTCCAGCTCATTCCTTAGATTTGGGAAATTCTCATCCACTATGTGTCTGAAAATACATTCTAGTCTCTGATTCCTTTTCTTGCCTTTGATCATGCCCATTATTCTTGTGTTTCCTCTCCTAATGGTATCAGCTAGTTCTTGAATTTCTCTTTCATTATTTTTTATTCTTCAGTTTCTCTCTTCTT
>NW_011888802.1:8493426-8495871 GCF_000151845.1 Pteropus vampyrus | reverse complement strand
TTTTAATTTGTCCATTTCTTAAATGTGGCTCTCTGTGGGAGCTATATTTTTCACCAGTAAGGGGAACTAAAAGATTGTAATGAAAACTAAGTTATACTTAAAAGTACTTTTGTTTTGCGTTAGCACTTTTTGAGTCATACTGCTAATTTACAAAATAATTTCTTAATATATTCATAATGAAAAAAAGTGTAGATTAAATTCACCAGTTAAAGTCCATACTAAGGTCATATTCAGCTCTTGCTTAGGAGCAGGTGATTGAATGTGTCTACACAGTATTAACTTAGATACTCTTTGTATGAATCAACTTTTTTTTAAAACCACTGAGCACATTTTTGTATTTTCTACATGTCTTTATTTGATTAACTTTTGACTTATGTACTAACTGCATTCATAGTATCTCTCTAAAGATAATATAAATTCACACATTAAACTATAGAGTTTCCATTCATTGACTTTCTTGCATCTCAGGTATTTGTAAGACTAAAATGATTAATGAAAGTTTTGGAAATACAAGATTCTGAGTTCATCATTAAATGTCTTGCAAAATATCTTGCATTTGAGAATTTCCTGCCAAAGCCTGTGCCTGACTTTTGCTCTGTTTCTGCAGTGGAGATTCAGAGGTATCAGATTGCTATGACTTTTGCATGTAAAAAACAACTACTAAGCTCATCATTATCTCAAAATATTTCACAATATAAAAGCAAAACAAATAAAAATTGGCTTAGTTTGTAGTATTTTAATTTACTTATATGCAGGCTAAATTTTCACTTAGCCTTGATCCATTAGTCCTAGCTGTGTTCAGGAGAAAATAAGTGAATTTATTTCTAAACAGGAAAAAATAAACTATATTTATTTATTATTTTAAATGTTATAATCCTTTTAAAAATGTAAATAGTGAGTTCTATTTCATTAATAAGTGATAAAAATGATTTGTCAAAATAGATAAATAGATTTAAAGATAATGGAATGGATTTGCCCTCACAGCCTTGTCACAGTATCACCACAGAGTGGTTGAAATTGTTTTGCTAATGCAATAGGAATATTACTAATGAATCTTAATCAAAAATATGTGAAATTACTAAAGTTTACTTTTTGGGAAATATGTTATTGAAGATTTAGTGTTCTTACTTTGACAAGTATTATCAATAATTTTCTTCCAGAAAAAAATTTTTTCTAAGTTTTATATATATATTTAAACTTTATTTTGAAATACACTCAAGATATTTTGCCTGATAATGCAATAAATTATCTCTTTCTCACTGTTGCTCTCACTTTCTCTTTTTTCTTTGTATTTCTTCTAGAAAAATAGAAGCTTAATTATAAAATATTGACGTTTACCAAAATACTTTGGGAAATCACAAAAATGATAAGTGAGCATTGTAGACATAACTTATCAATTAGATGACTACTAATTTATGAAACAACACCTGACAAATCAAATAGATGTCTGAATTTACATCTGATTGTAACACCAAATATGTATGGAAAGGAGATTATCTGAGCTCTAAGGTAAAAAATATATTTCAAGGTTGAAAAGGAATTGTAAATGAAAAAGATATATTTTGATGAAATGCTTTGTGAAGAATAAATCCCGGAAATATCAAGAATGACTCTGAATAAAATACATCATACTTTGTATGTAGGCTATAATACAACAGAAAGGATGAAATGGAAGACCAAACAAACAGGAAATGGTTTTTGTTGTCATAAGGCATTTTGTTTATTAAATAGTTCCAAAGACCAATGAAAAACATGTACGTAGCATAGATCTTCTTTATGATACATTTTGTAAGGCAACCTATGAAATTGTTTTTCCTTATTACATAAGTTAAAATTTCTGTTAAGACTTTTAGAAGAAATATGTTTTTCTATTCTTAACAAACAACACTGCATTGAAGTAAACATATGCTAAGTTACAAAAGGAAGTTAATTTCTATCAATGTCTAGTGTGTACCAAGCACTTTGAAATTTTTTTTTATCTTTTCTTCAAACCAGTAACACTTCTATTTTTTTTTTCCTTCTCAGAAATGGAAACACCACCCATCATGTTTTGAATGTCACAGTCCTTCACACTTTTTTCTTCCTCATTTTACATACTTCCAAATCTAATCTTTTACTAAAAAATGTTAACTTTACTTTTTCTTGAATCAGTCTACTTCTCTGTGTCCCTTTGAAGACAATCTTGCCTTAAATTTCTATCATATCTTGCCTTGAATGTTGTAATAATGATCTTATTGGTTTGCATACATATATAGCATTTGTGCCACAATTGTTCTTCATGATTCAGTAATGGTGCTTCTTTATTTTATTTTATTGTTTGTTTATTTGGGGAGAAAACAAATTAGATGATGTCACCAATACCTACTGCTTAACCCCTTCTTTGTCCTTAAACTAAAGATAGGTTATTAAGCGCCAAACCTTGTAGATTATAACTACTTCTCTGGA
>NW_011888802.1:8473447-8492411 GCF_000151845.1 Pteropus vampyrus | reverse complement strand
TTTCACTTAGCCTTGACCCATTAGTCCTAGCTGTGTTCAGGAGAAAATAAGTGAATTTATTTCTAAACAGGAAAAAATAAACTATATTTATTTATTATTTTAAATGTTATAATCCTTTTAAAAATGTAAATAGTGAGTTCTATTTCATTAATAAGTGATAAAAATGATTTGTCAAAATAGGTAAATAGATTTAAAGATAATGGAATGGATTTGCCCTCACAGCCTTGTCACAGTATCACCACAGAGTGGTTGAAATTGTTTTGCTAATGCAATAGGAATATTACTAATGAATCTTAATCAAAAATATGTGAAATTACTAAAGTTTACTTTTTGGGAAATATGTTATTGAAGATTTAGTGTTCTTACTTTGACAAGTATTATCAATAATTTTCTTCCAGAAAAAAATTTTTTCTAAGTTTTATATATATATTTAAACTTTATTTTGAAATACACTCAAGATATTTTGCCTGATAATGCAATAAATTATCTCTTTCTCACTGTTGCTCTCACTTTCTCTTTTTTCTTTGTATTTCTTCTAGAAAAATAGAAGCTTAATTATAAAATATTGACGTTTACCAAAATACTTTGGGAAATCACAAAAATGATAAGTGAGCATTGTAGACATAACTTATCAATTAGATGACTACTAATTTATGAAACAACACCTGACAAATCAAATAGATGTCTGAATTTACATCTGATTGTAACACCAAATATGTATGGAAAGGAGATTATCTGAGCTCTAAGGTAAAAAATATATTTCAAGGTTGAAAAGGAATTGTAAATGAAAAAGATATATTTTGATGAAATGCTTTGTGAAGAATAAATCCCGGAAATATCAAGAATGACTCTGAATAAAATACATCATACTTTGTATGTAGGCTATAATACAACAGAAAGGATGAAATGGAAGACCAAACAAACAGGAAATGGTTTTTGTTGTCATAAGGCATTTTGTTTATTAAATAGTTCCAAAGACCAATGAAAAACATGTACGTAGCATAGATCTTCTTTATGATACATTTTGTAAGGCAACCTATGAAATTGTTTTTCCTTATTACATAAGTTAAAATTTCTGTTAAGACTTTTAGAAGAAATATGTTTTTCTATTCTTAACAAACAACACTGCATTGAAGTAAACATATGCTAAGTTACAAAAGGAAGTTAATTTCTATCAATGTCTAGTGTGTACCAAGCACTTTGAAATTTTTTTTTATCTTTTCTTCAAACCAGTAACACTTCTATTTTTTTTTTCCTTCTCAGAAATGGAAACACCACCCATCATGTTTTGAATGTCACAGTCCTTCACACTTTTTTCTTCCTCATTTTACATACTTCCAAATCTAATCTTTTACTAAAAAATGTTAACTTTACTTTTTCTTGAATCAGTCTACTTCTCTGTGTCCCTTTGAAGACAATCTTGCCTTAAATTTCTATCATATCTTGCCTTGAATGTTGTAATAATGATCTTATTGGTTTGCATACATATATAGCATTTGTGCCACAATTGTTCTTCATGATTCAGTAATGGTGCTTCTTTATTTTATTTTATTGTTTGTTTATTTGGGGAGAAAACAAATTAGATGATGTCACCAATACCTACTGCTTAACCCCTTCTTTGTCCTTAAACTAAAGATAGGTTATTAAGCGCCAAACCTTGTAGATTATAACTACTTCTCTGGACTTATTAGCACAAATCCCTTCTTTGTTTATTTCAGTTCTCAAGCTTTTTGGATATGAAAATTCAATTGAGAATATCTTCTAGAAATATTCTGAAAGTTAAATGAGATAATATAAGTAAAGTGCCTAGGCAGTACTTGACATTGGTGAATGCTTTTTAAATGTTTGTTTTTACAGAAGTAAGATTGTAGTTGTTAATCACTGGCTCTGGAGACAGAACAGAGCATATGTAAACTCCCTGCTCTGGCCTTGTATGTTCATGGCCATGAAAGTTATTAAATTCCTCATGCCTCAGTGCTTTCAATGTAAACTAAGGATGCTAATGGTTCCTATATCATAGAATTACTATGAGGATGGAATGTGTTAATAAATTGGGAGTTATAGAACTATGTCTTCCATTAACTCTCCATCATGTGGTTATTTTGAAGGTAGTAATAGCATAAAATGTAAACTGTTCTAATGAAAAGTCAATTTTCCACTTGAATAGAGAGTAGATAATAACAAAACTTTAGGAATTACTCAGGGTATATAAGCGTATCATATAATGTCTTAAATATAAAGTTTCTAAATAAAGCCTTTATAACAAACTAAAAAAATATAAAAGATCGAAATACTCATTGAAGTTTCAGAAGAAATAAGAAGAATGAAAATAAATTGTTTATGGAAAGTAGCCATTTTGGTAGAGAAAATCAAGGAATAAAATTTAGAATTTTCAAGCAGGATTTTATTTGAAAAGTCATAAAAAGTCTTGTTAAAAAATCACAAGTTATATTTTTCAGATTTAATTAGTCATTGCACCATAAATGAAATCTGAATACACAATATGAGACTCTAAACTTATGTTTTAGTGCAAAGAATCACTGAGCCTGGTAACAATGAATGGATATATGCAGCAAGTGCCAATTGGAGAATGTTCAATGGAAGTATCAGAAATGTGACCTGCTACATAAACTTGTTTTCAGCAGTAGCAGAAGACAAAGTTTTAATTTTACCTTATTCTAAATCCTCCCAATCATTTCTGATGAATGATTGGCCTAGTGACCTTGTACAAGGTGATTTTCTCATCACTTTCACTTTAATTCTGGATCAAGACACAACTAATATCCCAGAACAGAAAACTAGTTAAATAAAAACTTGAGCAATGGATAGAGAAATTTGGCTAGTCTTCTTTTTTTCTTTCTTTTTTTTTCTAGTACATCTTTTATACTTTAGACCTGCTATTAAAATATTCAGCACATTGTCAAAAATGTCTACAGTCTTTTTAAAGAGATTATTCCTCTTTAGAGAAATGAATCATGCTGATATTTCAAAAATATTTTAAACAGAATGATGCTTATTATGTGCATTCTAAAACAAATAAAACTACCATACAAAACAAGCCCCTTAAAAATATTGTCTTGACTTTCTTCTAATCAGTTTTTCTAATTATATTCTCATTTACAGCTGTGAGGACAATGTATTTTTTATACTGCTTTAGTTTATTTAACATCAAAACAACTCTAAGATTTTCTTTTTGTTGAAATTCTAGAATATATGTGTTTACATATTAGAAGGGTCAAAATTCACTTTTTGTTATTTTTAATTATATTTAGTTTTTATATAAGGGGAGACTGAAAAAACAAAAACAAAAACAAAAACTTGCGATCCCAACCCATAAGTTATTTCTTTTGTAATCTCAGCTATACTCCTGAAGGCCATGGGTTATTGAAAAGTTATTTATAAATCCTAAGTTATTGCTCATTCTTATGAGGGTGAATGATAAAAGGAAGCATCTTACAGATGATAGTGCTTGATATTAAAATGACTCCTCTTTTTTTATTTCCCACTCTTTAATTCCCCCCGCCCCCACACTTCCACCCCTGATCCCCATGTATGTTGCTGTTTCTCCTTAAGAACTGGATTTCTGAACGCGAGGTATCCCCTCTCACACTCTCACAGCATGTACCCGGGGCCTGGCGGACCCAGGGTATGGTCCATGGCTCCACCTAGGACGTGAACTCAGGACCCTCTGCGTGCAAAGCAGACATGCTAATCACTACACTGTGGAACCTCCTCTGACTCCTCTTTTTAAAAAATATTTATTTGAAGATTTGGAATGTGAACTACTGTAAAAGTTGTTTAAAATTTTATCATTAATTATTCTTATTTTTTATGCATTTCTAAATTGTTAAGGGTTACATTAACAAACACATTTTTCTATTAGTCATCTCTTTCCCCTGTAGTTCTCAAAATCTGCTTCAGACACACAACTAAGGGACAGCTCTGATAACAGAAGGTTGAACAGATGGCCATTTTCAATTTTATTTTTTCAGAAAATGAAAGCTTTTTTTCCTGCTAACCTCTAAAGTTGACTCAAGAAGACACTTACTATGACAGACAAAATAAAAGTAAGAAAATGAAAATAACATTAGCTAGCTACTCAAGAAACTTTGAGTTTTGTGATAGTTTTCATTTGCTTGAATCAAAAGAAAAATTAAACTAACTCTATATAGAGCTTCGGAAACCTGTCATTGATTTGAAAATCTTTTCTTCCCTCACATGACATTGAAAGAAAAATAATACAAAAATAGAAAAATAAAAACATTCAGAAAAGGGAATTCAGAAAATGATGTAGTCTGGAATTAAATATTTTTAGTTTCCTTTTTCAACATATAATGATTTATGATAATAATACATCTATTCTAAAGAGTACATAATTTATATTTTCCATAATTAAGGTTTTATAATGTTGGGGAAGACAGTCTTATGCATGTAGTCTTTAGACTCTCACTTGGCTTCGTAAGAATAGGCTGTAGGCTTGGAATGCTCAATTAACTAGATGAAGAGCCCACACAGCCTGTGCCGGGTTTATCACCTTGTGAGAATGTCTTTTCCTGTTTCAGGCTTTATGATTACTCTTTGTCTCTGCTTGAAGCATGTGCATCATATGGTACTTGGCCAACTACACTGTTATATCTGTCCTTTGGGGAGGGAACAAGGTCTTTCTATTGCAGCACAAGAGGGGTGTGCATAGATACGTTGTCCTGTGTGGGCTGCAGGGAGAGACCCTCTTTGGCCAAGGGGAACTGACACTACTATTGAGGCTGATCTTTCTCTGTCTCTTTTCTATATGAGAAAAACATTGACTGCATTGTGTTTTCCTTGGTGACTCCCAAACCGAGTTGTAATGGGTGGAAGTGTTTAGAGTCTCCCCTTGGGACTGATAACTGGTGCATGGTAGTCTGCTCAACATAAGTTTTTTTTTTTTTTCATTATTTTTCTCTCTTTAAGTCTGTTTATTTCGAAATTTGTTTTAAATCAGAATTTTACATGCACAGATCTCATTCCCAAAAACGTATGTAGAATTTAATTTCATTTCTTTTAAAATTGGCTAGTATTATTTATGGTAAATAAATTATAAAATAAAAACATGATGTTTGGTGTGAGAACACCTTATAAACAGACTGCATAAAGGAGACTGAGTAGAAGTGTGTAACAAGGTGAAAGTAAATGATAACTCAGGTCAGATATAATTCAGTGGCAGTGTTGAATACTATTATGTGGAAGGAAAGAATTGGGTAGTTAAAATCCAGGTGTAATGAAAAAGAACTAAAAAAACTGTGTTGAGCTCTGTATTTGACCAGGTAGAGAGGCAATAGATATGGTGTTTGATGACTGGTATCTTGGTTAGAGTGAAGGTCTAAACTCTGATTCTCTTCTCTAATAGTTATAAGGTTTGAGGCAGCTTATTAACTCAGTTGTGTCTACCTTGTAGGATTTTCCTAAAATTACAAGAGGAAATGTGTACCTAAGGTATTTGCCTGCTATTCCTACCACACAATGAGAATTCAGTACGTGTAAGCAGCTATTGTAAGGCTAAATTCTCCTCAATAAAATTATCTCATTTATAAGTTGAATATATATATATTTTTAATGCTTACAGCATCTAGTCTTCCTAGGTGGTCTCCCATCCAAGTACTAACCAGGCCCGACCCTGCTTAACTTCCGAGATCAGACACGATCAGGCGTGTGTCAGGGTGGTATGGCTGTAGACTAAGTTGAATAATTTTATATCCTAAATATAAGCAGAGAGAGTAAAGTCTAAGAGAGATTAAGTGATTTAGAGAAGATTATTGCTTCTTTGTGTGTTCATTATTCTAAATAAATGGACAACATATCTAACTGGTGTATTTTTTAGTAGCTATACTTAATGGGGGTCTAATTTTATTCTTGAGTAAACACAAGCACAGGAGAAACATTTATAGTATGGGTTGAGATTTCTAGCAGTCAGTTTATAGGCATATTAAACCCCCAAGAAAGAGTAGTCAGTGTTCTTACTAACATGCTGGAAGTTGTCAGGTATCTCTCGGCTCTACACCAGCTCGACTATATATTTCTCCCTAATACTGGAGCAGGAAGACTGCAAAACACCATTTCTCAAGATTCCATGTCTTACATTCTTTCAAGAGGAAGTACTTGTAATAGAATGAAGGGCAATGGTCTATGAGAAGTCATTTTCAGAACAAAAAATATCATACTTAAATGGCACTACAAGCCACACCAATAAATTTAATAATAATAATAAAAAAAAGCAGCAGCAGCAGCAATGGCAATCACAGTGGCTGGTGGGCGTTGCCATCATGAGTGTAATAGCAGCTCCAGCAGTTCCTACTCTTTAAGTATATCTTTCCCTTTTTACTTTTCCAGCCTTTCAATTGAGATTTTTCAAAGGATGTTATCAATTCACGGTATTAAAGTAATTTTCTTCAAAATGGCTTTTGTTTTTCTATTAAGACACTACTTAATAGCAATTACATTTACAGATTATAACCATTAACAATAACAGATATGTAATCCAAGAATTTTGGATAGAATCCGACATCAAATAAGACCTTAATAACTGTTAATTGAATTAATGAATTGCTACCATTATTAATTGATGTATATAATATCATTGCTGTAAATTGGCACTAACAATTATTTACAGTAATAATAAAATTACATTGACAGTGTACCTAATGATATAAATCAGAATTGTGTTAAAATTTCAGAGTATATTGCAGGTTAACATTTCCAATTTGTAATGATAAACAATTCATTTGGCCTTTGCAAGAGTTAAAATATAAGGGAACTAGGATCATTAACTGTGAAATGATATGATTTCAGTACATTTTATTAATCCTAAGTGATACTCTTTATCCAACAAAAATATTATTAAAACTGATAGATGTAAAGTTTGTTAATTAAATATTTTGTGAAATGTATTCAGATACTTTACATATTTCAAAATAGCTGTCACATTTTACATCTTTAAATATTCTCATTTTCATAAGAGTAAACAAAAAAGGGATCTCAATCAACTAGATATACACAAAATATTCCTCATTTATTTAAACTAATATTGAAAGAAATATCTACATATACACATAGACATATGTATATATTTGACACACATATATAAATGCTCAGGAAGAATATGTTTTATTACTCTAGTTTTGTCTGTTTCCATAATTAAAAAAAAAAACAACTCTGGAGAAGCTGATTGTTAGCATATTAACAAAGCAGATTTTAGATAAATGAACATTAATGAGTCAGATGTGAGTAAATGATAACATTAAAAAGGCATTTGTCCATAGCCACAAATCTTGGAGAATTGATTTTCATCTAGCAATACTTACAAATTAGTCATGGACCACCAATGAGCTAGGTTTTAGAATGAAGAACATGAAATATTTTCTAAAACTATTTCTTTTCCATTATACAATAAGTGGTATTAAGTGGAAAGAAATTTATTTACTTAATGTAGAATCAAAGTTTAAAAAATTAGGACATTCATTTTGACTAATGTAAGATGAAGAAATTTTAACTTTACTTGACTACAGGACAGCTTTATTCACAAAACTCTTAAGAAACTAATATTCTGTGAAAATAAAGAATTATTATAGAATAAATGTCATGATTTGATTAATATTTTATATACCTTTTGGCTGCCTCGTGAAACTGTTATGGGTAGTCTGTATGCAAACAATGAAGCTATGTCAGAAGCCTACGTGAGAGGAGAGGTTTTAATTATGGTCAAGTCATTGAAGAAGGAGAAAGTGATTTGTCAGATTAGACATTGACAATAGTCTCTGTAGGATGTGCTGAAATAGTGGATGTGGGAGCAGAGAGACAAACCTTCAAGATGACAGCTAGGTTGTTAGGTTGAACATTGGTTAGATGAAATTTAATGAAAGAAGACAATTTAGGGAGGGCACAGTTTTGGAAGAGCCATATCAAGGTATCTATGAGAATTAGGAGTACTCAGATAGACTACATATTTTTTAAAATATGATTTAAAAATTTTAAAACAACATATGAAATCCATAATATTTAAATTGATAATACTTTTATTTTTTAAAGCCTGTTAGTAACAAGGTATTGAAACATGGGCACTGAGATCATTATTTTCCCAGTAAAATTTACTAGGAGTTATAATATTAAAGACATTGACAGTCTCCTCAAAAATTTAAAAATGCATATAGATTTATGCCTTATTTGTAATTTAAAACTAAATATGTTCCTCCTACTTTATTCACTGTTTCATGTTCATTAACACAAAATTAAAATGTTAGCTTATTTCATTGTGAAGGAAAAATATACTTTTAACATAAGTTTGTAGGACACCTATTTTTATAATGAATATATGGATATTTTATTGTTACTTTAAGTATTTTCTGTTAAATAGTGGTAATATGGAAAGACTGTCATACATAAGCAAGTGTGCTTATGAATACCATTTTACCAGGTTCACAGAGCACTGAAGCCTATTCATTGATCCTTAAAGGTACTTAATTAAGAACTTTATGTTTAAATGCTCATATTCTGATATTTAAAAAAATAGAAAACAACAATGGTGAATTTAAATTCCCAGAGAATTTATATTGTGTTCATAAATACCGAATACAAACTATGCATCGACACCATTAAATTTTATTTGTAATGCTCTGAACATACAAATGCTTTCGCAAAATTTAAACAAAAACATAAAACTTAAGAGACATTTTTCTTTTTAAGAAAAATAAATCTTCTGTATACACTGTACAGAAAAATATAATAAGCCTTCATGTACCCGCCACCAAGTTTAAGAAATAAAACATCACAGAGAGAGTAGCAGTCTCCTTTATGATGCTTACTGTCTCCAGTTGATGCACAGAGTTCAATAAAAATTCTGATTTGGTACAATATTTTACATATTAGTTGTCATTGTCATCTAACATAAATATAGCTTTATAATATTTATAATATGTATATTTTTTATAACTCAACTTTACCTGAATGGTGCCATACTTTATCACCCTACTGTATCTTGCTTTTTCTGCTCTAGATTACATTCATGAGAACAGATTAGTTTATATAATTAAAGTTCATTTTTCTATTGTATGATATGCCATTGCATCAAGATAGCCTACTTTCTTTATAGATTTATAATGTATAATAATTTATAATTTCAGATATTTGACATTATGAAAGTTTATATCAATTCCAGTATTTAAATATCATAAGCATACAGTAATCAACAATCTTGTCCAGATATCCTTATACGTATAGATGGCCCATTTTTTCTAATATAATACCAAGTAATGACTTTTCTGAGTAATAGAAAGTGCATAGCCTCCACTTTCTATGTATATACAAAATGGTCTCTACAGTTATTTGATTTGACCCACCAATAATGCATGGATTTCTAATTGCTTTGCATTTTGTTCAGTATTTATTATTGTCAGATTTGTTAATTTTTGAAAATGTGGTTGTAAAATATTTTCTCAGTATATTTAAATTTGTATTTTTAGGATTACGAGTTATGTTGAACATATTTTCATATGTCTTTTGGTCAGTATAGGTTACTATATTATGCAATTTGCCTGTTAATATAGTTTTCTCTGTTTATCTCATTAAGCTATTTATAATTTTCTTTTTCTTTTTGAATCTATCTTTAGGATTTATTTATATATTCATTAGTTATTTATATTGATGGCAAATATTTATTCTGAGTTTGTGGTTTATATTTTATATATCTTTAATGAATCTAAGTTTTAAAAAAATTCAGAGATTTTCTGTTCATAGTTTGTGGTTTTTTTTTTCCTTTGAGAAAGTATTTTCTAAATTGCATTCATGAAAATAAACTTCAACATTTTCTTTGAAATTTAAAATTTTTCCTCTTCCTATATAGATCAATATGGAATTAATTTGGTACAATGCCTAACAGTAACTCAAACTTGGCAATACGCTATCAATATGATTCTCATATATCTATATTTTAGCATGTTATTTTTATAATTTTTGAAGTATAATTTATTTCCAGTAGAATTTATAGATTTGATGTGTATAATTCAATGATTATTGCCAAATACCCCACTCTAATCAAAACAAAAATGCTCTTATCTCCCTGAAATGTCCCTTTGGCTCTTTTTCAGTAAGTGCTTCACTCTTGTACAGAAAACAACTTATTTAACTTCTTTCTGTCCTCATTTTATCTGATGAGAAGTCAGATATCTTCTATATGATTGTTCACATAAATATAATGTATCATTTCTTTCTGATGTATTCAATGATTACTTTTGTTTATGGTTTTCAGTTTTTTGAATGTTCGTGACTAGTTACTATATTGCCTTTTGTAGAGTTCTTTTTATTTGTAGTTTGACATTTTTGACAAAATTTGTGAAATTTTAATCATTGTTTCTTCAAATTATTTTTCTGACTCTATGCATTTCTTTCTCATTCTGAACCTCATTATATTGTCCCACAAGTTACAGAAATTCTGTTTAATTTTTTAGTTCTCCTACCTCCTTTGTTCTACAGTGTCCAATATATGTTAGGTCCATTCAGTGAGTCTTTTAATTCATATGTTGTAATATACAGTTCTAAAAATTTTTGTTGGTTCTTATTATGTTTCCTTTAATACACTGAGATTCACCATATTTTCATTCATTGTCTATTTTTTTTTATTTTATAATATTGACACATTTAGAATAATTACTTTAAATCTTTGTTCAAAAATTCAAACATCTGTGCCTTCACCAGGTCTCTTTCTATTAATTATTTATTTCCTAGTTATGTGTTTATTTTCCTGCTTATTCATACATATAGTTATTTTTATTGTATGCTATACATTGTAGATGATATGTGTCTGGATTTGAATGTCTATCTTCAAAAATATTGAATTTTGTTGTGGTAAATAGTTGATTCATTGGCAAATTGGTTTATCATGTTGACACCTGACTTTAGACTGGGTAATGTAAGCATAGAGTAGTCATTACTTTAATGTAGTAGCCATTAGTTTAGTCTTATAATATGTAGTCTTTTTTAGGGTCTCTACAGAATACATGAGATATTATGCAAGGCCTTTCCAGTTTTGCCAGTTGAAACTCCAATATCTTTGAGCACTAATACAGATGTACGTTACCTTAATACAATTGCTGAGACATTGAAAGGGAAAATGCTGTATATGAACTAACTCAGTGGTTCTCAACCAGATTTGTTTTTGACCCACAATAGATATTTGGCAATATCTAAAGACATCTGGGGGTGTCACATTAAAGGGGAAAGTGCTATTGGTATCTAATTGATAGATGCCAGGAGTGGTGCTAAACATATCCTACAACCCTCCACAACAAAGAAATATCCAGCCTGTACATAATCCTTGTATGGGTAAATTTTATAAGATTTGAATATTTGCACAGTAAGTTTTTGAATCATGAAAAATGAAAGGAAATGATGCCTTTTAAAAGATATATTGTATTTACAATAATGAAAGCTTTATAAATCTACTACCAAAAATAATATTAAATATCAAGAATGCTTTATATTATGATGAATCTAATGTTTTATACAATTATGCTAATAATAATAATTTTCTAGTGTCATGAAGTGTTCAAGTAGATGTAATTTTAATTTTTTCAAATGTGGAAATTTTAAAAGTGATCCCTATCTATGTAAAACAAAATATCAGAAATTTCCTCATTCCACCAGGTATATAATAGCAGTGTGTCATTTTTTTGTGTGTTGTGTAGTACATAATGGTTAAGACTGATTACATTACTTACACTTTCTCTGCACCACATTTATTCAGCAAATAAATAGGCTGATAATTAGAATTACAATTATTTTTTGGGGGGAAGGATGTTAATAATACATGCTATATCCAACTATATATAACACCATACCCCAGATAAAACTTTTAGTAAAACAACTCATAAATGTGCATCCTCTTAACAGAAGAATCCATAAATAACACAATAGGCAATTGCATGCAGACTGATTATCACAGTTTGATTCAGTGGCTATATATGATTTTAATGGTTTTTCTGCCAGATGTACTCAAAACAGCCATAATGTACTCTGCTTCACTGAGTGCTCAAGATGTTTTCATTCTTGAAATGTAAGAGTTCTTTTAAAAAGGCAGAACAAAATAGAAAAATAGTAGTCATTCAGTAAATTGAAGATATTTTGCAAGCAGGGACATTGTGGTCTTATATCTCATATGCTTAGCATAGTGCTTTTCACATTCTAGTTAAATGCATGTTAAAAAATAAAAGTGCATAAATTTTAACAGGCACATATTTTAATGTGATATTTTTATCATATTTTTATTATTAAGACTGTATCCATGAAATATCTAATGTCTTTATCTTTCATTTTTAAGGATGTTATAAAGCATTTTCTTGTACATTAACTTAATTTGGCCTAATAACATGAATGGTAGATCTTACTGTCTGCATATAATTGATAAAGAAAATGAGTTTCAAGGAATTGGGTGGATTTACCAAGCCATGTTATGGAGAAAAAAAACCGTAATCATAATTATAAGTCTTTTAAATCAAAATCGAATTATTTTTTGTTATGTAGTAGTTAAATTTTACTCATATTTCAATATATTAATTAGCTACAAAATTAAAGTTAATGGTACATCTTGAAGGTCATATTACATATATTTATTAAATAAGAATATATTTATTGAGACATCGATTTTAAATACATGTGTTGAGTGGACAAGTATAATGTTACTACAGGTTGGTATCAATGTTGCGTACCTGAAGTAAATGTTATCTCTCCGGAGACTATTAGATATAAAATATTTTATCCCATAAAACCTAGTCATCAGAATCCCCAAAACATACAGAAATGTACTTATAAATATTATAAAACAATGTATAAATTCAAATTCTTAAAAGAAGTTCCAATTAAATTAGGTGGCAAGAGAGAATGTGGTGGGTTATTTGCAAAAAATGGTTCTACATGTGCTGCTCTGCATTGTGATTTGGTTGCTCCTCTCATCGACAGTAGAGATTACTTCCTCACAGCTGTTTTCTGGACTGGTCTTGTGCCTTGTCTTGATCAATAGCGTGTGGAAGAAATGAGGCTTCATAAGTTCAAAGCCTAGGCTTCAAGAAGGTTTTCAGCTTTCAGTTTGCTCTCTTGGAACATAATCCTGATGTGTCCATTTAAAGAAGTGCTGTCTAGCATACTAGCAGATTTGAAGTTCATGGAGAAATGAGGTTTCTAAGCCAACAGACAGTAATATTTCCAGGCGTGTGAGTGAGACCATCTTGGATCATCAAGCTCAGGTCTCAAAGCACCACATGGATGCATGATCACAAGTGATTTTAGAGAAGACTAGCAGAAAGAGTGACCAGTGAAACCCATTTCAAATTGCCAACCTACTGAATTGTGAGCAGTTAAAAACAGTGGTTGCTTTATCTTAATAAGTTTGAGGATGGTTTGTTATACAGCAATGGGTAACTAATACAGTGATTTCCTAAGGAGGAAACATCTGCTGAATTTGGCAGTGCTTGACGTAGTATGGAAAGGTGCTAAGGACAGAGAAAAGAGCAGAGTTCTCAAAAGATTCTATGGGTTGTTTGTTGGAAGCTTCAAGCATTTTATTATTTCTAGAGTAAAATTTGGGATTTTATAGAGAAGCAAAGCAGAATAACAAATATATTAAAGCATGGGCGTGACAATATTTTACTATTTAGTTGATCATCCCAACAACTAAGCTTGCATATACATTTTAAGAAAGAATATTGGCAATGGACCAGATATTTCAGCGTTTTCCAAGGCATGATGGAAAACTAAGGTAGGGGTTAATTACAACAACTTGTTGAAAGAGAAGAGAAATTTAAAATTCAACTAAGGAATAGTTCAGTTGGTATTAAAGACATTTCATTCGTGAGAAATAATTATAACTGTGTACTTTATAAAATTGCAAAATATTCTAATTTCAAAAGAAAATATTAAAGACAGAGACCATCTCACATATCCTAGAGAAAATAAAGAAAATAAGAAATTAAAACAAGATTAACAACAGCATATAAATTTAATTTGCTAGTATTTTGAAATTAGATAATTCAGTAAAAAAGGAAATGTAATATCGTATCAAAACTGAAAGTCATAATCTGAAAGTCATAATTTCCTGTTCAAACAGTTTGTAGACTTCATAGTTTCATGAAGAACACTATTACAGCAAAAGGAAAAATAAATAAAAATCACCAGGAGTAACTGCAGGTAGATATTGAATTTTTTTCTTATTAGATAGGCAGAGCTCTGTGCAATTTTTCTTTGTAAACGAAGAGCTAGAATAAGAACATAGAAAACGATCATTCTTATATACACACAAATGTAAAATAAAGGATATAGAGATACATTGGAGAGGATTGAGAATTGCACTGCATTGCAAATAAACAAAAAACCCAGAGTCTGTGGTGTTTGTCATACATGTTTGTAATATCTAACCTTAAATGTGTATTATCATTATCAGAAATGGGGAAAAATAGCATGCTTTCCAGCACTTTCCAGTAAATATTCTATAATGCATCATCTTTCCTATTTTTCTGCATTCAATAAAGTAAAATCAAGGAATAGAAATAATTATTCTCCAGAAGTGGGTTTTTGTTCCATGTTGGATTTCTTTTACTGAGTCTTTGTTTGTTGTCAGAATATTGGAAGTTTCTGAGTGTGGCTGACATCTCTTGTATGGATTATTACATGAATTTCTGAACAAACATCTATCTTTTTTTGATGTGGTCCAACACATTTAAACAAGTAGAAACTAATTATGAATAAAACTTTTTTAAAAGTGTAAAATCTGTTATCTCTTGGTGGCGAATTCAATTATAATATTTTATTTCAAAACAATAAAATCTCAATGAGTTTTCTTTAAATAATAAATCAGTTTTTCCTTTTCTTAGTTTCTCAGATTGGCTATATGAACTTGATGAATACAAGTGAGAATGTTCTTTATAAAAAGTCTAGATAAAGGAAATTTTTTGCCAAAAAAAATCCCCCAAAACACTATATGCTATAAACTATATGTATTTCTTCTATTTCAAACATTTTTGGCCAGAATCCCTGAAAACATGAATGAGAATATAACTATTCCTTATTGACAAAGAAACATCCATCATAACAAAGTGAGCTTCAGTATTAAACTAGAATTTAGAATAACTGCATTCTCTTCTTGACTTCAACTTGGTAAGACATTGAGCAGGTCACTTAATCCTTTGCATTGTAAGCTTCCTTTGAGATAAACATTTAGACTACCTATGTGATATGCTTTCAGGGATAGAAAGAAATGCAGACTTCCTTCAGGGAAAAATTTCATACTGATGTTTGCCCCAGTGATTTAAAACCAACATATGTACTCAATGTTATTTGTGAAAGGGCAACACCTGAACACATTATCAGCCAGTAAAACAGTTTTTCTAATACTTATTCAGATTATCTAGCCATACTTATAAATGAGTATTAAGATAACCCCCTGGCAAAAATTCCTGAGGTTAGCAAATAAAGACAAATTCCTGGAATGAAGCATTGACTGCAGATCCTGATGGAGCTATGAAGTTATGATAGAATGTGTGTGTGTGTGTGTGTGTGTGTGTGTGTGTGTGTGCGCGCGCGTGCGCGCGCGTAAAAAGACAGAGAAGATTGCTGCAGAAACACAGTTCTCCATAATTAAGTTTTTAGAACTTAAAGACGGGGGGATTGGAAATCTCTATATTCATTGTTTTCCTAATGTCTGGCACAAGATCTGTCGTTTCTCTGTCTGTCTGTCTCTCTCTCTCCAAACATTCATATGCATACAAAACATATACATACATATTATAATTGTGATGAAAAAAATTAAGGAAAAGACACAAAATATAAGTAAAAATTAATAAAAAATAAATTACTTTTTGAGGTGTATATCAGGAAGTAAAAGCTACGATCCTTCAAACTCACTTCAATCCTTGTCTCTGATATAATCATTACTCAGGTTTTAATTGGTATTTCTCAATAAATATTCCTTAAATAAGGAATGTTTTCATTAAAATACTCAAGATATTAAGATGCATTGTTTTGTATACTCGTATTTATTCCTTTAATATTAATGGTGTAGCAAAGATTTATTTCATGAAGATAATGAAGATACTTTTAAGATAAAATAAGCATCGTGCCTGCCCCTCTTCCATAATATTTCTCATTAATATCATTGTTGGATAATAACTGACATTAACAGAGTGTCTACTATGTGCTTCATATTATTCCAGTATCTTTACAAACATTGCCTGACCTAATCTTTATAATAAATCCTTGATTTATTTTAAGGAGTTTTAAAGATAAGGAACTCATTTTTACAGAAAAGAAAACTAAGACAATGAGAGCAATTAATGTTCCAGAAAGTCATCATGCTACTAAGTGGTGAAACTGGGGCCACAGCCTCCCGGCTGAATTTTTATGTATCAGTCTGTGTTACTTAATATGCTTTACACACAGATGATAGGATTTGATTACTGAAAACATTAAGAGATCTACTTTACAACTAGCCAAACTATCAAATTACTGCCATAAAAATTCTGCACTATTCAAAAAAGCCATAATTTTTTTAAAATTTTCAATGCATCAGGTATTTTATGATGTATACTCAAAGATAGCAAATTATTTCATAAAAATACTTCTTTTATCTTAGTTACACCAGATGGTTACAAACTCAGAGGAGAACACTCATTATGCAGCCATCTAAATACTCAAATACAATGCCTTCAGTAGTCTGGTTTGTTGCCTAATTTATTATATTTTTATTATTAAGACGACAGTGTAGATTTATTTTAAGCAGTTGTAAGCACAGTTTACCCCTTTCTCCTGACAAATTAAATATTATCCTTGGATCAAGTTGTATCATTGATGAGCTGAATAATTGGTTAAGGTTATTTATCCATTTATAAAATCTATTCAGATGACTTGCTTTAAATGTTTTTATGCAAATGATTCATTAAAGCCTGTTTCATGTTCTAGTTTTCCCTGGGGTGAATTATAAGAATTAAGGGCAAGGAAAAATATTTTACCTAAATTATTCTTATTTCATTTTCATTAATTGACAGAATGTGCATGAATTTTATGAATTTACCTTTTCTGTATTTTACTTTCTCTTATTTTCACTCTAACCTGTTTTTGTCCTTAATTCATTTACAATTTGTTGCATTATACATACAATCTGTTGCATTATGCATATGCATATGCATTTATTAGCTATTTATAAATAGTAAACTATAAATATATTTATAAATAATTTTTGTAATAGAGGTAAACAAATAGTAGGTAAATAAATAAATATGTAGTTAAATAAATAGTGTTGTGATACTACATTTTTAGTCTTGTTTTCATTCAAAATAAACATTTTTACATTATATGAAATAATTTGGATATATGTAACCTTCAATATCTGACTAATCTACCATCAAAAGTCTATACCACAATTAATTGTTTCTAACCAGTGAAATATCATTCAGACTTCAGACCATTCTCTTTTACAGAAATGTAACCTCACACCATCTGTTGGTGGCAAGCAAAGTTTATTTCCATTGGCAGATACTGCCTGTGGCCTCTCTTGTCAACAGTATTTATTTGGAATCTCATCAGTATTCTCCAAACTCCTCATCAACTCCTGTCTTCAACCAATACGGTATCTAATAGCTAATATAGATTTCGTATGTATTTCCCAGAACTAATTTGAAGCATTCTAGACTCATTTTTGGCATGGAAGCAAATATTCTCCGAGAATTTCCCATCAAAACCTGATTCTATAGGGATAGATGCTCTAAATATCATGATATAGAAGTCATCTTTTATCAGCAGCCAAATCTTCCCTCCTCCCCACAGGAAGAGTTGTTTTGTAAGGTAAATGCTGTGATTGACATGATGACATGGGGATAAATTTCTCCTAAGGTGATGTTTAATAAAAAATAGTTATTCAATGTTCTGTCAGGTACTGGCTTTCATTTTAAAAGGAGGATTATCTTAGATAAAGGAGAACATTAGATTTTCCTGATAAGGCTGAAAATTTATAGTCATTGGAGAGGTGAAAATAAGAGACAGATTTTTTTAAAGGTATAAAATAGATAGTAAATTCAGTTTTTGCTTTGGTATATGCTATTAGAATTCTCTGTTCTGTGCCCCTATGAAATCTTCAGTAATGTCTCTGTGTCTGTTTTGAGGTAAATGACCAAATGCTGAGTATGACTTCAGTGTTGAGACAGAATAGTAAGACTGCTGTTTTATATTTGTATCTAGCTCAATTGTGCTGTTATTTCTTGGATATGAGGATAGTCTCATGGTCTCAAAATGTTCCTTCCTGAAGCTCAAAGATACATATAAGCAAATAGGCATTAAAATTGATGGGATTTATTATGCATGGAAAATGTTTCCACTTTCTTGTATTTTAATATTTATTTTTCTCATAGTTGCAATTAATAGATAGTATTTATTAGGCCTTATACTCAACCTAAAAATCTTTCTATTTATAGATAAATTTTTTTTTTTCCTGGTAAAATTAAATGTATTTAAATCTTTACCTGTTCTTCAGTTTATGCTCAATTAACTTATAAATTTGACAGATTAAGTTTTTCTAACTATTTAACACTATTTATAAACTTCATTAAATCCTCATAGCACTTCAGATTACAATTATATATTTCATATATCTAATTATCTCAAGCACTTTAAAACACTTATTAAGTGAGGCTCTAAGAGCCAATATGCAGTTTGCCAAATTCCACCAGTCTATCAAGGAGACCACTGTTGTGCCACAAAATTAATAATTTTTGAGTTTAAAACCCTAAGTAGGGATGATAGGAAGTAGAACCTGAAAGAACGTACAGCGTGAGTAAGGATAAATTATTTTCCATGGTGCCATAGATAATGTTGTGACTCAGTGACATTACAATGGCAATAGGATACACATAAAACTAATCCCATGCTCCTTTCAACAAGTTTCCAAGGATAACTAATT
>NW_011888802.1:8462572-8470872 GCF_000151845.1 Pteropus vampyrus | reverse complement strand
CTATTCCCCATATTAGTAATGGACATGTAATTAAGAGTTTTTTCCTAGTAATGTGACTCCCCAGCACTTAATAATAGATACTTAATAATATAGTTGTAACATAGTTGTGTTCATCCACCTGATGAACCTTAATGTTCTGCTTTCTAATGGTAAAAGTTATTTGCTCCTATCAACAAAGGAATTGTGAGAACATATTCCACATACATGTACATTTATTTGTAAATTATATACATTTTTATCCATTTATAACGTACATATATTTTTAAATATTTCTAAAGCAGGTTTTTTTTGTTGTTTTATTTTGTTTTGTTTTTTTTTAGGTAAAAGTAAAGGTAAAATTTTACTAAAGGTAAAATTATTTATTTGGCCTTTTTTTTTTTTTCACTTGCTGATTGTCAGACGCTGGTTTTTGTCTTTCTTGAGGTTTGATTTTTAGTCCTTTGTTTATTTGTTAAACCCCTATTTTGCCAATAAATATTATTTTATTAATTAGTCAGGGTCAGTTATTGTTACTGTTACTTACAAAGTAAGAAAGAATTTGTATTAGAGTATGTAGATGAGATATCCTTGGAGATTTGCGTGGTTTTAGGCCAGGATAAGGAAAAAGCCTAATGTTCCTATTAACCAGCATAGACATATTCCAAGGGTCGGAAGAATGCTTGGACCATGACAAACGATGACTAGTTCTATATGCAATTGTAAAATTTAAGGAAAGGACTGTGTGGCTTACTAGCACTTGCCTAATGCTCATATAATGTCATGTCATTCCATTGTACATTGCTTCTGGTCAGAAACCTCATGTACAGCAAAATGCAGGATAGGGGGAAAGCAAGCACAGACTTTTTTTTCTCTTTTAACATATTTGTTTTTAGTAATATAGACTGTTAACATGGCTCTGTGGGAAGTAATATGTAAGGTTTTTTTTTTTTCAGAATTACCTCATTTTCTAAGGGATTGTAATTTAAAATTGACTATCAGTTTTATCAATTTTCCTAATCTTGCCTTAGTCAGATTTATTTCACTTATGTCTATTTATAAGCAGGGCCAATTTATTTGCTGCAAAAATCTAGTCAGGATTGTTCTGTGGCTTAAGGTGCTGGAGTTTATGTTTTAAGTATTTTCAGATGCAACCTAAGCCTTTTATAAAATTAATCTTTATCTACTTGTCTGTTACTAGACAATGCTGTGCACTGTTGAAATAGATGAACATACACTTTGATCAGCATTTTAAGAAACATTTTATAATTCTCCTAATCTAATTATTATAATACATTGTTTTCTTTTCAGAAGATTATAAAAATTTTATATAAGATTTTTGGAAAAAGTAACATTTGTAGTTAATGTATTTCAGAGGCTTCTTGAAGTACTTACAGATTTGTTCTTTCTTTTACATTTATAAAAACAATGAGATTATTATTATTCCCATTGGTACCAGTTGTTAAGTAAGATAAAATTATAAGCCTCTATTGTTTTAAGTATTGGTCATTTATAGAAATACATAAATTGTAACTTCCATGTTCTTTGTGTCTTGCCTATTTAAATTTGCATACTTCAAATGCTTCGCCCTTGTTCTTTCTGTTTTAGTATTGATTTTAATAATATGTACTTAGATTCATCATTAGATATTGAATTAATTTTGTTTTTCATCAAATTAATTTCCTCTCCTATGGACTCAAATATTCTGAAAACAGGAACAAAGTATATCAACTTCCCAACCTGAGTTCATATTTTTGTTATTTTATTTCTCATCCAATTTTGATTAGTCACAGTTCTATGCAGATTATAAAAACTCTTTGTTTGATGCAATCACATTATTTTTTAGGATATAAAAATTATATTTTAATGAATGATGCTTTATTCTCCCTTGACTGAAAGATAAAAAAGAAATTCAAATATTCGTATGTTCTGAGGTAAAAATCTTACTCAAAAAGTATAGACTTCTATTACCCATGCCATACATTAAAAATAGAACAATAAATCTCTCATTTGGCCAGGCAGTGTACTTTATTTTTGTTTACTACTAACTTCTAAAGACCAAATGTCAATAGTGTTTTGGTTTTTTTTATGGTAATTTTATTTCCTAGTCTTTCCTTCTATTCAATCCCCTTCTGCCACTTCTTTCTGTTAAATTTTGTTTCTTTAAATTTTGTGTTAGATTTTTCCCTTGTCTACCAAATATAAATTTTGGAACAGATGAAAATAATTCAAGGTGATACAATAAAACCTGAGTTCCATCTTCAAATGTTTTTTAATAGATAATAATACTTTAGATTATTAAAAATAAAATAGCACTTTCAAATTGTATCTGATCACCTTTTTAAAAACAAAATCATTTAAAAACAAAATCCATATTGCTTATGGATATAATGCTGTAGCTTGAGGCACATTATAATTAATCACAATGAGACCAAATAGAAAAGAATGATAAAATACAAACAAAAAATTAAAACGTTGAAGAGAACTACTAAAGTGATTAGGACTTGAGGGGACAAAATTTCAGAAAAAAAGAATCAATAAGCCACAACTGCTTATTTATTCTTGACATTTAGGTATGGAATAAGAGAGCTTGTCAAAGAGTCCATATTGAGGATAGCTAAGAAGCAGAAATGTGAGCAGATTTATAGACAATCTCTTGGGGGCTTGACAGACTGAAATCATATTCTTGAGGGGCTAGCATCCATATTAAAAGGGTAGGAGAAGTGATTCACATACTAAGTCAAATACCCCTCACGATATTTTCCTGTATTCGAAGTCAGCATGGAGGCAGTAAACTGGAAAAGTATACTTGAAATCTTTGAAAACTAAGTCAGTGTTGTTAAGAGCCTTGTAATTCTGAAGAGACAAAGATCAAGCATGAGGAGCCCTGGTATTCACCCCAGGCTCAGCTTAAAACACCGGAGGGCTATTTTGTACATAATAGTGAGACACAGAAGCACATAGAACCTAACGATCATTACAAGTGACTTGAGTCAGCCTAGATTCTGATTAGACTAAAGAGATTAATCCCTATTTGACAACCCTAGCCAAGGAGATTGTCAAGCTATTTTTGAAGAATATAATGTCGCCCAAACTCTACATTGTTCAATTTAATAATTTCTAGGCTTTATTAAAAATAACAGCCATGTAGAGAAACAAAAATAAGTGGCCATAAACCAAGTGAAAATTAAACACAACAAATTGAACTAAGGCAATCTAGATGTTTAAATTATCAGGAGTATTATTCAGCCATGAGAAAGAAGGAAATCTTGCCATTTGCAACAACATGGATGAAACTTGCGGGCATTATTCTAAGTGAGATAAGTTAGGTAGAGACAGACAGATACTATATGAACTCACTTATATGTGGAATCGAAAAAAGCCAAACTTGTAGAAACAGTAGAATGCTGGTTACCAGGGCTTCAGGGATGGTGGAATTGGCTAGATGTGGGTCAAATAGTACAAATTTCCAATTAGAAAATGAATCCGTTCTGGAGATCTAATGTATGATAGTGTATAATGTATAATGTGTGATTATAATCAAGAATACAGTATTATATACTTTAAAGTGGCTAAAAAGCTAGATCTTAGATGTTATCACCACAAAAAGAAATAATTATGTAATCTAGTGGAAATATTAGTTAATACTATGCTGAGAATCACATTATAGTGTGTAAATGTATCAAATCAACACATTGTACACTTTTATGTAATGTGACATCAATTCTATCTCAATATTTAAAAATTTCTGGACAATTATATATATTCAAAAAATGCAAAATCTGGACAATTTTGTGAGTATTTGGAGTTTATGTAATAAGAAAATGGATATTCCTTAACACAATCCACTTAAGAAGAAAATGGATGGGTTCCGTTAATAGGAAAATATCCATATTATAGCACAGTGAAGAAAAAGAACAAAAACAAAGCATTAAAATGTGAAAAGTGGTAAAAATATATACACTTAATTGAAGTGCAAGGAAATGCAAGGAAATGAATATATAGAGAATGTACAGAAGCACTGTATGAAGCAGTAATTTTTCAAAACTGATGAAAAAGAGAAACCCGAAGACATGAGATACTATCTAATCCAAGAATTCAAATAAATTGACACCCGGACATAGCAGAGTAAAAATGCTGAAAACCAAAGACAAAGAAATAGAAATAAATCAATTTATTTAGATCTTTGGTTTCTTTTGTCTATTTAAATATATATATATTTAATAGAAAAGGAATTGACTTTTGTATATTAACTTGTATTCTCTAACATTTCAATACTTATTTATTAATTCCAACAGTTTTGGATTTTGGATTTTTTTTTTTTTTTGGTAGTTTCTTTAGGATTTTCAAATAATTATGCCATCTGTAAATAAAGACAGTTTTATTTTTTCCTTTTCAATCTATATACATTTTTTTTTCTTTTGCACTGGCTGGGACATCCGCTACAATGTTGAATAAGAGTGAGGAGATATGCTTGCACTTTTTTTTTTTTTTTTTGATCTTTGGGGGAAATTGTCCAGTGACTCGCTGTTAAGTATGATGTTAACTAAGGTGTTTTGCAGATGTCCTTTATCAATTTGATAGAGGTGCCTTCTATTGCTAGGTTTTTTTTGAGAATCGGTATTGGATTTTTGTCAAATAATTTTTTTTGCAACTGTTGATGAGATCCATAAGATTTCTCTTCAGCCTGGTTGATTGCAGCATTCTCAGTATACTTTCCCAAAGCCTTGTTTTGTGTTGACTATAATTTTTAATCCCTTAGGGAGGTCAGGGAAGCTAGAGGATGTTGAAGTATGGAAGATTTTGTTTCACAATCATTTTCTGGTAAGTCCTTTTTTTCCTGGAGAATAACCTCTTTGAAAGTGAAAGCTCTAAACATTTGCATAATGGTTACTCTTCTCCTGGCTCTGTCAGAATCATGAGAGAATCTTTTTTGGATTCTCACTTTGAGAACCTGATGGGGTTCTTGGAGGGACCCTGACAAAACTGTAGTCCCTGGGGGGTTTCTCATTCTCATGATAATTCATGTTCAATCTCCAACAATTCATCAAAATAGTCATTTAGTTACTCCTTTCAGTTTATTGCTCCAGCTCCAGATGTTAGTTGTTGCATGTTTCTTGATGCACCTGTCTCGCCAGATTTCGGGGTTCGAGGTTTTCCTTGTGACTTCAGTTCTCTAATGTATCCAAGAAAAGTCATTGATTTTCAGCTTGTCCAGATTTTTCTACTTAAAATATACATCTGAAATTAAGATGACATTGGATATGTTAAACTACAGAATGGTGTCACTAGTGAAATCTTGCAAGCCTTAATGTAAGAAGCATCAATTTTCAGAAAAATTTAACCTAATATCTCTCATATGCATAGACATCCTGACCAAAATAATAACAAAGAGAATTCAATGATGTATAAAAACAGCATACATTATGAGTGAATGGAGTCTATTCATATGAGTAAATGGAGTTTATTCATGGAACGCTAGTGTAATGTAACACTTTAATATCAACCAACATAATGCATAAACTTAAGATAAAGGCAAAGAATCAGATGGTCATCTCAAAATATGCAGCAAAGTATTTGCTAAAATTCAACACATGTTCATTATGTAAAAGAAAAAAAGTCTCAATGATAGCAATAAAAAGGAAGAGAGAACTTTAGTTGGTCATGGGTATCTTTTTTTTTTTTTTTTTAATACAACTGACATCCTATTAAGCGTAAAATTTTGAATTTCCTCTCATGTTAGGAACAAAATAATGATATACATTTTTCCTAGTTCATTCATATTGTACTGGTGGTCCAAACAATTGCAATAAAGCAATAAAAATAATTTTAAAATTTGGAAAAGAAAAAATAAAACTTTTATTGGCCACGGATGATAATTTTTATAGTATCTAGAAATATTTATTAAAAATAACTTATTTTAATAAGTATAACTAGTGAAGATGCTGGATTTAAATGCAACATAGGAAAAATCACTATTTTCTATATACTAGCAATAAATATGTAAACCCTCTAAGCTAAATTCTCCTTCAGGATTCTCTTGACTATTATATTCCTTGCAGCATTTTCATAAACATTTTAAAATATCTTGTCCATTTACAAACAAACATGAATACAGACACACACACATACACCAACACATTAATTAATTGGCATCACAATGATATGTTATCTTTCAAGCTGTGAATATTGTATATCTATCCCTTTAGTAGATTTTTTTATATGCAAATGATGATTGTTTCAATTAATGATGTTAGATCAATTTGATATTTGTATGGATGAAAATGAATCTTGTCTACTACTTAATTTTCTCCACAAAACCTTGACCTCTACCCATCTTAGGTTTTCAGCTGGGACTGTAACAAAAAGATAGATTAATGAAAGAAAAACAGTTATTTTTTTAAAAAACGCATGCAGCACACATCCCACAGGAAAAAGCTAAATGAAAAATAACTCAAAATTGTGGCTTAGAATTCTAGTGTATTAGCATTTTCAGCAAAGAGAAACAATAAATTTGAGGAGAAATGAGAAGAAAAAAGAAAGTTCTGGGCTTCCAAGGATGGCAAACAGTGGGAAAGTAAATATATGAGGAGGAACTAATGGAGTAAGTTTTGTTTGCAGATTCCTCTGGTGCTGTTTCTGGGCTGACAAGAGTCTGTCTCCAGTAGAAGGAGAATTTATATCCTTCCTTTAGGCAGAAGAGAGGGAGCTTTTTCTGTATTTACTACTTCTCAGCTGACTTTAGCTCAAAATATTTTTTTGTCAATACATCAGTTTTCATGTCATAATTTTGGCATGACATATTCTGGTTTACTTTGGGGAATGAATAGATTTAACACTAGAAAATGTAACAATTCAAGGAATTGTGCAAGGAATACCTTGGTGCTAATTAAAAAGTCATTATCTTTAACCTAATATTTTTCAGTGTTAAAACAAATGTAATCCAATTGGCATGTGTGAAATGGATTGTAAAAACAAATTTATTTCCATGATGTAGAGCCATGGCATAGTTTCTGACTTTGCTAAGTTTTGGCTGTTATTTCCAATCCGCAAAATAAAAATTTTAACTTCTGTTTTCGAAAATTTACACATATTTTATGTAATAAGATTAGGTAAGCTAAATAAAAATCTAGTAGTACTTTTGCATGGGCTGACTGCATGAAGCTGAAGCTGTGTATTAGTCTAGGTTCTCCAGAGAAACAGCATCAATAGAATCAATATATATAACATTTATTATAAGGTATTATCTCACATGATTATGGAGGACAAGTCCTATAACTAGCCATCTGCAAGATGAAGATCCAGGGAAGCCAGTGCTTTAGTTGGAAAGCCTAAGAGTCAGAGAGCTAATGGAATGGATTCATGTCTGGATCTCAAGGTTGAGAACCAGGAGTGTCAGGGTTAGGAGAAGAGCGATGTCACAAACTGTGTGGTTGGGCAGAGTCATTTTAATCTTTCTCTGCCGTTTTGTTCTTTTTTGGGCCCTCAGTGGATTGGGCGATGACCATTACATTGGGGAGGATTATCTATTTTACTCAGTCTTTCAAGTCAAATGCTAATCTCTTTCAGAAACACCTACAGACAAACGCATAATGTTTACCCAGTTATCAGGGAATTCTATGACCCACTCAAGGTGAAACATAAAATTAACCATCACAATCTGTATGTGATGAATAGCTTTATAATCATGTGCCGCATAACATTTTGGTCAAAGATGGACTACATATATGATGGTGGTGTACTATATAATCTAAGTGTGTAGTAGGCTGTACCATCTAGGTTTGCATAAGTGTACTCTACGATGTGCATTCAATGCTGATTAGATCTAACAGCACATTTATCAGAATATATCCCCATTGTGATGAATGATTGCATGTAAAAAATAACTGAGATCATCAATGGTTAGTTTGCTAAAAAATACTTAGCACTTAATTAAGGTTAATAAATGCTCTCAAACTTTTAAATATCATATTATGTCACAACTAAGTGTACCTATTCCTTGTCAGTTGCCTTGGGTGTCACAATTTGTATCTTTTGGGAATTGGGTGAATAAATCTGAGTTTTTCAAAATTTCCGAAATTCAGTATAAAACCTTCTTGTAATAGACGAATGCATAAGTTTTTGGCTACATTGTTGTCCCAAATAAAATTTAGCTAAATCATTAGGAATAACTTTCTGTCCTTACAAGTAGAGCAAGTACAGAGCTCTATAATTAAGTCATAAGGCCACACAACTCAAATGACTCCCACCCAAAACGATCTTTTAAATTATTATCTTATTTTTATGCACTTGATCAAGTCCAAAAATACTATATAATCAAACTT
>NW_011888802.1:8456290-8461042 GCF_000151845.1 Pteropus vampyrus | reverse complement strand
TTTTTATAGTGACAATAAATACAGAACAAGCAATAATTGTTGATGTATTTATAAATAAATATGTACACTAGCTTACAAATGGACCCTGTGTCACAGTAAATATAGAGAGGTCTCAAATATGTGTAGAAGAGGATGATGAATTTCAATCAGAGTATTATTATATATACATATAATAGGTATATGATATATGTAATATTTTTATAGTTACTGCTTTTATCTCTGTAATTAGCCCTTTATACTTGACTCTTTACTAAATGATGAAATGTGCTTGCCTTGATTATCTACCTTTAGTATCTAAATTAATTCTGCCACTATTCGAAAGGTATGGAATATCCATATATAGTGGTAGCAAGAAAATGGAGCTACTTTGTTTTGTTTATAATTGATTTGTCCTCCTTAAAAAGTTAACAACAGGAAAGCAATTTCATTCAGTATAGTTCATCAACACAATTATGTTTAAAGCCCCTTAAGTAACACTTAATCTTTCTAGGTAAAAATGCTGTTTCTAAAAGTTTCATTCACACCACTGCCCATAGTGCCTCTCCATGGAGCTTGCTGGTCTCTCAGTAATAGAGTATGAACTACATTGCCTTTTGATTTGGGGAAGGTTTCTTTAGACTGACATGGTGCCATGTAGTTAGGCATGATCTGTCTTCTGAAACTTCTGTTTTTCTGGTGCTGACCAGGGCAGGTTCTCTAGAAATTAATGGCACTCAGCTTGGTCAGAGTCCGGCAATGCCCCCTGGTTGATTTAAGCAATTTAACAGCTCTTAGATTTGGGCTATTGTCCTCCTGAAATTGGCTTTGTTGTCCCAGGCCCAGGTGGCTCACTGTGTTCCCTTTGCTGAGGGCTGCCTTAGTGTTCCCATGCTTTCACACTCTGGAATACCACCTAGTGGGATTTACAGCTGTTTAGGGGATCCATACTAAAATCAAGTATAGAGGGCAGTTCAGGAAAGCTAAACTTTAAGGCCTCCCTCTGTCCCAAGCTGTGCTGCACATTTGCTTTGACGTGACTGAAATCTTGATTGGACAGGACATTGTATAATAATTTGAAAGATGTAAAGATTGTTAACATTTTAAAAAATTGTTTCCATTAAGTCTCATTGCATAACTATACAAAGAAAGACTGTGACAACTAAGGTAGGGGAGAAATTTAAAAAAGAAAAAACTTCTTAGAGACAGAATTAAAGAAATGATTGTATTTAATATTTACTTACTCTTTAATTAACAACAAAAGCATTTAGACAGCCTAATGCTCTGAAAATTGTTCTAGTAGCTTATAATGTTAATCTATTTAATTGAGCTTATAGTAATAACTGAAAATCCATGACTAATACTTTTCTGTCTCTAGGTGTACTTTAAGATAGAGTAAAAATCCCTTGGTCAATATATTATATTTTACTAAAATAAGAATTTAAAATTTCACACAGAGTACTTTCTCTAGCTGAATTTGCCATTGTAAAGGAATGAAGTATATTCTTTTCCAATTCAAAACAGTTTTGTAACTAGTTGGTATATTACCAAACATATTCTAAATAAACAAATAATGAAGTGTACTTGAAAGTAATAAAATCATTTTCTCAAAATGTCAGAGGGAATTTTCATTAAATATATACTGCATTGTAGTCAACTGCATTATACAGTGAATATATATGTATATATAAAATAAAATAGATATGTAGGATATATTTAAGTTTGGCTATTATTGCAACTAGCTGAATTAGAAGAAATGAGATATCTGGGGATTTTAAACACTTGTTAATCAAGTTATTATCATCATCAAGTCAACAACTAAGTATACAGTATAATTTAAGGGAAAATTTTAGAACTTCTATTTAGAAAATAGTTTTTCTTCTAGTTTTCATAGTTTGTGCATTCTATTGATAAGATTTCAGGTTTCATTTAAAATGTAGGTATTGCAAGAAGAGTAAAGTTTAAAACCTTTGTAACTGATTTGCTGTTTATTGTGTATCAATTTAAAATATGTTTTACAACTATGAGCCCACTGAGAGTGGGAAATTAAGGTGAAGCTTTGAAAAAAAAATTGATACAAATGGTATTTGTTATACAATACCCTGGATAATCAGGTAGGAAAAGAAGAATCCAAATCAAGATAATTATGTAAGTTATCTGGAAAAATTTATAGAACACAATATAAACATTCCAACTTGGTTTTGCATAGATTTTTGTTGTTTGGTCATTATTTCATAAAATATTCAGAAATCGTATTAATATAAAGGAAGCGTAATCAGTAATTGACAAACAAAAGATTAATTAATCCCTGCACAAAAATACAGGAAGAAATAATTATCACAAAAGCTAAGAAAAGTGAATAACTGGCATCTTATTTAGAGTGTGAATTAGATGACTAGGTACCAACACCCTACTTGGATTCTGGCTCCGGTCTGAAACATCAGCAGGGGTTTAACCATTTGGCTTGGATTGCTTGCTGTGCTTAAATTCCTTCTCTCAATAGAAAATGTTAATGTAGAGTATACTAACTCAAAGTTTTTACATTCAAAAACAATGAGAATAATGGCATGCTAGACCATTTTACTGGGTATTATTCTATGTGTTATACATGTGTTTCTCTAAAGAAACTAAGGAAACAAAATATGAGTCCATAACATAGCTTTTCAAATAAGGTAGTTATATTATCCTTTAAGTCAAAAAATGGAAAAAAATTCATATTATCTATTTTTTTTTTATTAGAAAAAAGTATTTGTATTACTATCTTTTGATTTATTACCCATTCTTATCAAGGTCAAATATAACTTGTAATAATCGATGATTAATTTTGTCAACAATAGATTATGTTAAATAATTATAGTTAAATCCATTTTAAGTGGTTTGTATTTCTATTATTAAACAGAAATCCTTGTTAAATAAGAGAATGAAGGCAATAAGCAAAAGTAGTACAATGAGGCCTTTGAGCCATACTTCCTTGCTCAGGCTCACTTCCATGTCTAGAAGTGCATTTTCCCTCCTAATAAAGCTTTTCTTTTCTGCTGGAAAAAAAGAAAAAAACTAATACAATTAGCACAGAATTTTTATTATAAAGTTTGTCAGATTACAGCATCCTTCTTTTATTTACAAAAGATTGTTAAACAGCTAGGGAAAGCAAGAAGTCATAAATTTCAGGAAACAAGCTTCTATGAAAGTCATGTTTTATATCTTGTATCTTTTCTATGTTTGCATAATCGTAGCATACCATAATTACAAATACAATAATGGATTGCAAAGTAACTGTATTAATTCATTTCTTCATGCATACAATCATTAATTCCAGTTATGATAACGACTGATTCTTAGAATCTCAACAAATACTGCTCCCGAAACGATAGTAAGAATCAATGCAGAGGATATAGGCATTGAGGGAATGTAAATTATCATTAAAGATTAGATGATTTATATGTCTTTTCATTTTAGAGCTCTGTCATATTTATCCTTAATTTGAAGACCCCGAGACTCTACCTAGCCATGATTCATTAACACAGTTTTATATCAAGTCTAATAAATCACCTTAAGTTCAAGTAGGGCCTTGAATAATATGTTTTATCATGAAACTCTATAAATCATGTTCAGAGTGGAGGGCTCTTATCCTTGTTAATGAAAACAGGCAAGGCAGAGCTTAGTTTCTTTTCAAAAGGGCAACACTGCATTTCCCCCAATTACAGACCTATTCCTTTGTTGGATGTTTTCAAAAATAACTTCACTTTCTTTTCCACTAAAAACAAAGAATGCATACGTCTAATAGTTGATGTAGAAACAAGTTAACTTTCAGAATAGTTCTCTATTAAACATTACTTCCTGTATTTCAACAAATCCAAGAAAGTAAATTAGAGCAATTTGAAATTGTATGTACTATCACATCCATACAAACTGTGGATCTATAGCTAGGCTATTATATATTGTGTTATTTTCTGGTGATAAATACATACTGAAAAAGATTTTAAATTATAGAAAATTATACATAAAACCATGGTAGCAATTTAACCAGAAGCCTACTACCCAGACCAAAGTACATGATGAGCAAAAATATTCTGTGAAATATTTTAGGAAATGTGTGTGTTTGTTCATGCGTGAGAGTGTGTAAACATATATATTTTAAAACTGTGAAATTATAATTTAGCATGATTTTGTGCCTTATATAGTTAGAACTAACCTTATTTATGTCTTAAATGCCTATTTACATGAGTCATCTCAAGGAACCTAGTGTTCTCAAGTCATTCTTGCACCACATTCCATACCTCTATGTAACTCTGTGCATCTACTTTTCTAATCTCATGTTCTATCCCTCACCTGCCCCTGAAACTTTCCCAATGTATTCTCTAGAAATAATCATTAGTTAATAGGTATCCTTTCATTTTTTTCAATGCTTCTTCCCTTTTTGCTCTAACTAAAACCAGGATTTCCCCTAAAATGTTACATTCCTGGCAGATATCTCAGGTGATAACTGATTTATCCCAACTGGACCTCTTTTTATAACATCCAAATTATTCTCGGAACTTTTCTATGAAAACATACAGCATTGAGCATCATCAGAATTTACTACTAGGTAGCAAGATGCTCAACTTCACTAGCTCTTAGGGAAATGTAAATCAAAACCACAATGAGATACTACCTCACACTTGTTAAAATGGCTATTATCAACAAGACAAGTAATAACAAGTTTTAGAGAGTTTGTAGGGAAAAGGAACCCTCATACACTGCTAGCGAGAATGCAAATTGGTACAGGGACTATGGAAA
>NW_011888802.1:8455921-8456240 GCF_000151845.1 Pteropus vampyrus | reverse complement strand
AAGACAAGTAATAACAAGTTTTAGAGAGTTTGTAGGGAAAAGGAACCCTCATACACTGCTAGCGAGAATGCAAATTGGTACAGGGACTATGGAAAGCAGTATAGAGGTTTCTTAAAAAATTAATAAAATTACCATATAACTCAGCAATCTCTCTTCTGGTTATTTTCCCCCCAAATTTGAAATCACTTATCCGTAAAGATATATGCACCTAATGTTCATTACAGCATTATTTATGGTGGCCATGACATGGAAACGACCAAATGACCTTTGATAGATAATTGGATAGAGAAGAGGTGGTAGATATAGACAATGGAATATT
>NW_011888802.1:8453620-8455251 GCF_000151845.1 Pteropus vampyrus | reverse complement strand
AGCAAGATGCTCAACTTCACTAGCTCTTAGGGAAATGTAAATCAAAACCACAATGAGATACTACCTCACACTTGTTAAAATGGCTATTATCAACAAGACAAGTAATAACAAGTTTTAGAGAGTTTGTAGGGAAAAGGAACCCTCATACACTGCTAGCGAGAATGCAAATTGGTACAGGGACTATGGAAAACAGTATAGAGGTTTCTTAAAAAATTAATAAAATTACCATATAACTCAGCAATCTCTCTTCTGGGTATTTACCCCCCAAATTTGAAATCACTTATCCGTAAAGATATATGCACCTGATGTTCATTACAACATTATTTATGGTGGCCATGACATGGAAACGACCAAATGACCTTTGATAGATAATTGGATAGAGAAGAGGTGGTAGATATAGACAATGGAATATTATTCAGCCATAAAAAAAGATGAAATACTGCCATTTGTGACAATATGGATGGATCTTGAGATCATCATGCTAAATAAAATAAGTCAGGCAGAAAATTTGAGAACCATATGATTTCACTCACATGTGGGATATAAAACTGAAAGTAACAAATGAATATAACAAACAAGACTTATGGACACAGGCAACAATTTAGTGGTTACCAGAGGGAAAGGGAGGAGGGAGATAGGTGAATAAGGGTAAAGGGGATTGAATATAAGGTGGCAGATGGAAACTTAACTTTGATTGGTAAACACGCAATGCAGTAAAAATATGTCATATTATTGAACTGTACACTTGAAACCTATATAATTTTATTAACCAATGTCACCTCAACAAATTTAATTAAAAAATAAAAAAAAAGAAAAGAGAATTTACTATGTAATATTCACTTTAATTCCTTAAAGAATAACACTGCAGTTAACGTCAGGGTGCATATGTCTTTACGGATAAATGTTTTCAAATTTTGGAGGTAGATACCCAGAAGAGAGATTGTTGAGTTATATGGTAATTCTGTCCTTAATTTTTGAGAAACCTCCATACTATTTTTTATAGTCCCTGTACCAATTTGCAGTCCCACTAGCAGTGTTGTGCATTCTCCATTCTCCCTGGCTCACCATTGCTATTTCCGAGTCTTATATAATTATTGGTTAATTTAATAATCACTTAATTTGTGCTTGCAAAAACATGGCATCTTACCCATTAATCTTGTTTCCACAGATATTGTCTTTTACTTAATCACAATTACTGACACTTCATTGCCATATTTCCTAGTTCTTGTCATTTCCTCAAACAGCAATTCCTCTATGGTCACAATTTCAAGCATTCATTCACTAATGTCATTTTATTTTATTCCTGCTTCTATTTTAATGTTCTATGACTTCATTGAAACCTGAAATTTTACACTTCTTTTTAGTGTATCTCTTGCCCCTTGTATTAGTTCGCTAAGGCTGTATTAAAAAAGTCCCACAGACTGGTGGTTTAAAGAACAGAGATTTATGTTCTCACAGTTTTGGAGGTTAGAAGTCTAAGATTGTGGCATTAGCGGGGGTGATTCTTTCTATGAGCTGTGAGGGAAGGATTTATTGTCTGCCTCTCTCAGTGGTTTGTAGATGGCCACATTCTGCCTTTGTCTTCACATCATCTTTTCTATGTGTATATCTGTGTCTAAATTTCTTCTTAT
>NW_011888802.1:8450778-8453025 GCF_000151845.1 Pteropus vampyrus | reverse complement strand
TACTATGTAATATTCACTTTAATTCCTTAAAGAATAACACTGCAGTTAACGTCAGGGTGCATATGTCTTTACGGATAAATGTTTTCAAATTTTGGGGGTAGATACCCAGAAGAGAGATTGCTGAGTTATATGGTAATTCTGTCCTTAATTTTTGAGAAACCTCCGTACTATTTTTTATAGTCCCTGTACCAATTTGCAGTCCCACTAGCAGTGTTGTGCATTCTCCATTCTCCCTGGCTCACCATTGCTATTTCTGAGTCTTATACAATTATTGGTTAATTTAATAATCACTTAATTTGTTCTTGCAAAAACATGGCATCTTACCCATTAATCTTGTTTCCACAGATATTATCTTTTACTTAATCACAATTACTGACACTTCATTGCCATATTTCCTACTTCTTGTCATTTCCTCAAACAGCAATTCCTCTATGGTCACAATTTCAAGCATTCATTCACTAATGTCATTTTATTTCATTCCTGCTTCTATTTTAATGTTCTATGACTTCATTGAAACCTGAAATTTTACACTTCTTTTTAGTGTATCTCTTGCCTCTTGTATTAGTTCGCTAAGGCTGTATTAAAAAAGTCCCACAGACTGGTGGTTTAAAGAACAGAAATTTATGTTCTCACAGTTTTGGAGGTTAGAAGTCGAAGATTGTGGCATTAGCGGGGGTGATTCTTTCTATGGGCTGTGAGGGAAGGATTTATTCTCTGCCTCTCTCAGTGGTTTGTAGATGGCCACATTCTGCCTTTGTCTTCACATCATCTTTTCTATGTGTATATCTGTGTCTAAATTTCTTCTTATAAAGATACTGCTCATATTTGATTAAGGCCCACCCTAATAACACGCTTAAACTTAATTACCTCTGTAAAGACCCTGTCTCCAAATATTTGAGGTACTAAAAGTTAGGACTTCAACATATGAATTTTAGTTGGGAGGGTGGGCACAATTTAGCCCTTAAATCCCTCATTAACTCACTTCCTGACCATTTTAGATTCTAATGACTCTTGATTATAATTAGTTTTCTACTATCCTTTGCTCTTTTTTCTTTACTCATACAAACCTGGCCAAGTTTAATGTTTGTTAAATATACTCTTAACTTACTCTTTACCAACAACATAAAAAAACAAAAGAATGGAAGAAATACACACAGCATGCTGACTAGTTTCACTTTAAAAATATAGACCACTTACCTCTAGATGGCCCTTCCATGTAGTGTATCGATATACAGAATATCTATCAGACTTCCTTAGACCAGTCATTCTTGTTTGTGTCTGTCCATTACAATCACTTGGAAAGCATATAAAGTTTTGATGCAAGGACACAGTCCAGATCAATAAAATCAGAGTTGTGTAATTACATAATTTTTTTCTTAAAATTTCATAGATGATTTCACTGTGCAGCCAGGTTTGAGAACCACTAATATAGGCCATTCACCAACCACACTCTTAGATTAATATTTCATATCTTCAATACTATCTTAAAATTTTCAGTATCTCCTCTCTCTTCTTCATAAATAGAAGCGATCATTAGGGAAATTCCATAACCACCTCCTTCTGTTAACCCACTTATCTGAGCCTATGAACGTTGCCTTTCTTTCTTGGGTTATTATTGGTGTTTTTCATCAAACTATCTCTTCCACCGATACTTTATACTCATCCCAATAACACTCCAGCAATTTGGATTCTGGAAATTTTCTTTCTCTTTCTATATCATCAGTTTTCTGTCTCTTCAGGATCCTTTTTACCAGCATAAAAACAAAGTGAAAGAAACAAAACAAATAAAAATTTGCTCTTAAATATATATCTCTCTCCAAATTCTTATACTGTCTTTAACCTTTCTTTGCTTCAGCCATACATTATTACCTCATTGTTTCTTAAGCATGCCAAAGTATTCTCATCTCAGAAACTTTCCATTTGCTGTTTATGCTACTTTTCCATAGATGTCCTATGACATACTGTTACGACTCTTTCATATGTCTGCTCAAATGACTAACTCACAGTCCTTTTTCCTTGTTTGCATTACAGTTCTTTATATTAATTGTTGCAATGAAACATAGTATATATTTCATATGTATTTTGCATATGATTTGGAAAGTATGACTGATGAGTGCAGTAAATTTTCCAAGTTTTACTTACTTTTAGACTCTTAGCAACTACCATTTCCCCTGCCACCACTTTTGTCCATGCCACTGACATATTTTGTAATGGTTCCTAATTGCTCTCCTTGCTTTTATTATCCTC
>NW_011888802.1:8448859-8449585 GCF_000151845.1 Pteropus vampyrus | reverse complement strand
AATTTAATGACCTGGATACCAAAATTTATTAATGATATAGCCACAGATTTTTAAATCACTTGGAGTATTAAAAAGTAACTCACAAAGTTTTTCATATATTACATTAAAACTTTTAATAATTAATAAGCCATAGCTACTATGAGAACATTCATACCTCATGTTAAAACATGATTTTCCTCATAATAAGATATAAATATTTTACTCTTATTGAATATAAGCATTTAAAAATCATTTTACAGTGTTTTAGGCAATAAATTTTAACCACAGAGTGGGAGTAATCTGATATATGCACATATAATTATGACTTCTTTTCACAGAAATTTTATAAAATATGAAATTTATTTATATCTTAGAATTTTACATTACACATTAAATTGTTTAATTGCTTTTGGGAGTTGTTCACTGTGTTTTTTATAAGTTAAAATTTGTTAATCATTTGAGGCAGTAATTAGTGGTATAATGTAGGTAGGTGGGGCAGAATAGACAACATCTTGAGCTGAAGCTCATATGTTTGGACCTATATGGTTAAAACAGGAATAAGTCTATTCAATGTTCCTTTGGAAGGAGACTGATTTCTTTTTCCTAAAAAGAAAGTGATATAAGGCAAACTCGATATAGCAAATAAATATTTTTTGTCTTAGGAGGACACTGAATTTTGAACACATTAACACTTTCATCTCTAGTTCATCTCCAGGAACAGCTATTAATATAATAAAACCCATGTAT
>NW_011888802.1:8445611-8447704 GCF_000151845.1 Pteropus vampyrus | reverse complement strand
AGACAACATCTTGAGCTGAAGCTCATATGTTTGGACCTATACGGTTAAAATAGGAATAAGTCTATTCAATGTTCCTTTGGAAGGAAACTGATTTCTTTTTCCTAAAAAGAAAGTGATATAAGGCAAACTCGATATAGCAAATAAATATTGTTTGTCTTAGGAGGACACTGAATTTTGAACACATTAACACTTTTATCTCTAGTTCATCTCCAGGAACAGCTATTAATATAATAAAACCCATGTATAACTAAGGCCATGTAGAAATGGTAAGATTTGTATTTAAAAACTAAACACATTTAAGTCTGAGGTATAAAATCCTTGTTTTTCTATCTTACATAGTTTGTGGCATAAATATATGCAAGATGCAATTAAGATTTTATTTTGGCAATTTTTTGTACTTCATGAGAGCAAGTTTATGGAGAATAAAACCTGTCATGCTTAAAAAAAGGAAGATGACACATAAGGGAACGATGGAAACACACTGAAAGAGAAAAAGCATCCGGCTGAAGTAGAACACTCTTGAGACTGGAGGAAGGAATATGATAGCACTGGTATTGATGACTGGAGATGATTGAAGTCTGTTGGACTACACCTTTCTATTCACCTTTCTGTTAGGAATAGGGAAGGGTAAATAAAGTTGAATGAGGAAGACCACCTTTTCCCTGGAGAGATCTTTCATAGTACTGGTGATAATTGCCTCTGTCTCTAAATGCAATTGTGTTTCTATTGTGGAGGTTACTGTGAGTCTTGCTGATCTACTCTTTGTTGGTCTTAAAAGTTTCCTAAATCTCATAGGGAAAATTTTATTCCTTAAATCTCAAGTACCTACTGCAGCATATTAAATTATTAAACACTAATATAAGAGAAAAAAGTGCTATAGAGGAACAAATAGACACATATTTCATAAGAATAGTATGCTAGTCATGTAATTCTAACAAAATAACTAAATTCACTTTTATAGGAAATGAAAAAACTGAAGATCAGCATTTTTATATTTCTCATTCCTTTCTCATACATATTTTCATTGCTTTTATACTTAAACAGTTTATAATACTTGAATTTTGTTCTGTGAATATAATTTCTCCAGTTAATTATACTTTAGTCTACATGTTAAAAGAATTAATATTCATTATGATTCCATTTGCCACAACTTCTCCTAACTGAACTCTTTGTTTTGATGATTCATTTGTGTGGCCAGATATTAAATTACTAGTACTTTCAGTCTGTTAAATTAATTCAAGAGAAAGAAGAAATAGAAAAGGCAGTCTAGGCTTATAGCTAAATATACAATAATGTAAATTTTATAATTGTAGTGGAAAAGTAAGCTTTATCATTGGATAGTAACATAAAAGTTCTTGTCTCTGAATGTTTTTAATTTGCAAAGACACAGCTCACTTTTCAAACAAGAGGGATTATAATGGATACTCTCAGTTTAGAATAGCTTCTCTTTTCTTTCATTGATATTGGGAAAGAGGCACATGGATCATCAGCAACCAAGGGAACATACAAAAAAAAAGTAAGTTAAGCCAGCTTTTTTCTAATAAATTGCACTTACAGAAACTCAAAGAACTTTTTGAATTTAAGGCAAATTAATGTCGAATACTTTAAAGTTAAATGTCAACTCATAACCCAGAGCAAGCAGAAGAAGGGAAATCTGAAAGGCCAGAGTAAAAATCAATGAAAACGAAAACAGAAAAATAGTAGAGGAAAATCAAGAAAGTTGAACACTGCTTCAGTTTTTAGAAGAATCAATAAAACTGATAAATCTCAGCCAGTCTAACCAAGAATAAAAGAGAGAAAAAAAATACAGTTTACCAATATCAGAAACAGTCTTTACATACAGTAAAATAATAATAAGGAATAAAACAAACAACTCTATTCATATAAATCTGAAAATTTAGAAAAATTGACAAATTTCTTGAAAGACATGATCTCACAAAATAAACTACTCAAATAGTACTATAGCATTTAAGAAATTTAATTTTAATTTAAGAGTTGGCAAAAAATATAAATCCCAGACTAAGATGATTTTACTAGTAAGTATAAGGAAGAAATAATACTAATTCTACCATTTTTTAAAAAGAAAATACAAG
>NW_011888802.1:8425894-8444851 GCF_000151845.1 Pteropus vampyrus | reverse complement strand
AGAATTTTTGTTATAGCAATAAAAATAGACTAAGACACTGGATAAGACAGAATGAAGTTATTTCTATTTGCAGATGGCATAATTGTGTATATAGAAATACTAAAAAATCCTACTAATATGCTATAAGAACTAACAAAAGAATTTCGAAGTGTCATTGGAAACAAAGTCATCATAGAAATATCATTGCATTTTTAAAACTGTGGTAAAAAAAAAACACAACATGAAGTCTATCCTCTTAATTTTTAGTTGTAAAGTACAATAGTAAAGCACAATGTTACATAGCAGAGCCCTAAACCTTGACACCCATTGAACAGCAACCACCCATTTTCCATTTCTTTCAGCCCTCGGCAACAACCATTCCACTTTCTACTTTGATGCGTTTGACTACTTTAAATACTTCATAGAATTAGAATCGTTCAGTTTTTGCCCTTTTGTGACTGGCTTATTTCACTTATTTCCTCAAGGTTCATCTATTTTGTAGTACATGACAGGATTTTCTTTTCTTTTTACGGCTGAATAATATTCTGTGTATATATGCCACATTTTCTTCATTCATCATCAATGGACATTTAGGTTTCCATCTCTTGTGTACTATGACTAATGCTGTAATGAACATGAAATTGCCATTATCTCTTTGAGATTTTATTTTCAATTCTTTTGGATAAATACCTTAGAGGTAGGAAAATAAAATCTCTTTGAGATTTTATTTTCAATTCTTTTGGATAAATATGGGAGTTCTACTTTTAATTTTTTGAGGACCCTCCACCAGCAATGCCTAGGTGATGGTATTAATTTCTTCACATCCTCACAATATTTGTTATTTTCCAAACTCTAGTTAATAGTACTGTTCCAAGGTTAATTTTCTAGTTTTTACAGATGATAACACAGGGATAGCTGGGTGAAGTGCATATGTGACTGTATTTTTTTTTTTTTTACACCTACAGGTGGTCTCCCATCCAAGTACTAACTAAGCCCAATCCTGCTTAGCTTCCGAGATCAGACAAGATGGAGCACATTCAGGGTGGCATGGCCGTAGATGTGACTGTATTATTCTTATGTAACTCCTTTTTAAGTTTAAAGTTATCTTTTTAAAAATAACTATTAATTTAAAGCTGCTGACTTTGAGGAGTAAAATAAATATACTCTAAACATTTTAGCTCCATGCCCTCTAGATTACATCATTTAAACTTTACTTTTCAAGGAGAGACTTAATGCTTTTTTTATGAAATACAACAGTAAATATAAGAGTAGAAAAATTTCATATTTTTTTCCTAATGTTTGTATTATATTTTTACAGTATTTTAGAAGGGTAGCTGATTACCTTTACAAAGAGGTAAGAACTGCCCCATTGATGAAACTCACTATTTTTTTCCAGTTTCTTTCCATTTTCTTTATAATTAAAAGTATATATAAACTAATATAATACTATAGGATGTAGGGAGATAGATTCTGGTCTTAATAACTGAGGTCAAAGAGGAAAGAGATGACCCATAGCCAACTGCAAGTGGGTTATAATGATTTTTCTGTCATATTTACTAGACATTTAATTTCCTGATCAATCTTATGTCACTCAGCTCAGCTTATGGCATGCATGACAGTCTTCATGCACTAGAAGCCTCACATTATGTTTTCACAAATCATCAACAAGAATTGTTGAAAATAATACTTGCTTGACATTTTTCTGAGGTGACATTAGTTTTCAATTTAATTATAGTGTTTGTAATCTAAGTGTGACACTTATGAAATAACACGAGTAACATCAGGATGACTGGGAGAGAGATACTTTTAGCCAGAACAGTTTATTCTTACACATCAGCTCCTTTTTTTCACCCTGGCATTTTCAGTTGCAGAAGATTTTCAGCTGTGAGAGAAGGAAGTTTGAATTTGATCTGGCCCTACTTCTCTTAATGATGTGCTTGAAAGTGACATGAAACTTTCTAGTTTGAAGAAATAACCATTAAAAAACAGTAAAATAGCTTTTTTACCTCACTAAATGCTTTAAACCTCTTCCCTGTTGGGGGGAAAAGACAGGTTTAAAGAAAAAAAAAAATAATCCCTGCATTATTGAAAATGTATCAGTCTCCCAAGGCTTCATTGTCAGTTTCCACTATTGTGTACTGAGACAGTCCTGTCAGATTGGCGTTTTGTGATTATCTGGTAGAGATGATGCAATTGAAAATGCCATTTTGATGAAGAGTAGACAGATATAATCTCTTTCTATTTGAAGGAAATCAAGCTAAACCATTGGGGGGCTTTATCAATGTTACTTAATTATAAGCTCAGATAAATGGTGGGTATTGTGAATTCAACATTATTATATTATTTTTCTCAAAACAAAGTTATATTTAATCTGCTTATTTTATAGAAGAATGTTTAACTAGAATTAAATTTATAGGATTATTTTTCTTTAATGAAGAAGGTGAAAAATATATCCTAAATAACAATTATTTGGAAGGATCGAGATATGTGGTAGATTATCAGAGTACTGTTCTCCAGTGTATTTAGCCTAGTCTACCTTTGGGTAATCCTTTACCACACTGATTCTGGGCTTGGTCATTTGACTTCTTTTGACCAACAGAACAATAACTTACATGATGCAAGCAGAAAGGTGAAAAATGTTTACACAGTGCACTCTCACTCCTTTGAAAATCCTTCAACTGCCACCATGTAAAGAAGCCTAAACTTGCATATATAATGAAAGACACATATGACTCATTTTTCCGTATTGCCCTGGCTAATGGTTAGTCAAATTCTAAAAACACAGATGAATGGAGTGATATAGACACATGAGTGACCCCAGACAAAATCAGAAAGCAAAATGTCCAGCTTAGCTCACCCAAGTAGTTTACCATTTAACTAATAAGCTAAATAAATGCTAATTGTTTTAAGCCAGTGAATTTAGGACTTTTTTTACAACGCCAAAATTAATAGACACTAGGAATACTAGGAATGACTTATCACACTCTGAGGCATGCCATATAGAGTGGGTAGCACAGTGCTTCAGGAACAGAGTATATAACAAGACCCTTTATGCATGAACCATACAAAAGGGAAGTTGTCAGAGAGTTTTAAGAACAATATTCAAGAGAGCAAAAGATCCACTTCCTGGACTGTGAGATAGTGGACTACTGATACATTTCATAGATCGTGATACCAATTGGTGAAATGAGGATTTGTTTGTATAACTCAGATGGAATGTTTTAAATCAATCTTCAATAATTTTAATATGTAATAGCATAAAGCAATAACATTAATGAGAAGATCTCATTTGGATCTTGATTAGAACAAACTGGTTGTAAATACACAATTTTTAGTCAATTGTAAAAATTTTGAGGAAAGGCAATAGTGATATTAAGTTAATTTTATAACATTAAGTGTGATACCTGTATGACTAAAAGTCATAAGCATGATATTACTAAAAGTCACATCTACTAAAGATATCTAGTGAGGTATTTAATAGTGAAATGATTTTATATCTTGAATTTACTTTAAAATATTCTAGCTACTTCCCTCCTCCAAATGGGGAGATAAATGAAATGAGCATGGCAGACTATAGATGATTGTCAAAACAGAATTATGGATACATGGATGCTCATGCTATTCTCTTTACCTTTATATGTGTTTTTAAATGTTCACATTTTAACAATTAAAGTAATAAAATATTATGATTCTCTCATTCCTTTTCAAAATTTATAGCATTATCAACCTAATGAAACTTCTGTTTCTCTTCATTTAGAGATGGAAAACAGATTCCGAAACTTCTCTGACATTATAAGCCACTAGCATTCTGAGTTATTTTGAGGACTTAATAGCCAAAGAAATATGTTATATTTCCTGCTAATGGGGCAGGTGGAAGATCAAGCAATTAACTGGGGGAAAAACGACATTACAGTATTTTTACATGATATATTGAGCAGTTCAGGCTGGTTATATTTCATCGTAATTTTTTTTTTCTCTGAAAGATTTCCTCTAAAGATACTTGATGTCATTTTTGATATTAAATCAAGATTGATATTTTACCTTATTATTCTATAGCTCTACATCACGAAATTCATCTAATATCTTTACATGACAAGAATACAATGGTGTGTGAAAGAGAAAATGGTAAACTGAGAATAATTTTGATGATAAAAATATAAAGTAAACAAAAATATTTTTAAAATATTAAAGAAAAACTATTTAAATTGAATGATATTAGTTTGTCCTCATTCAACTACTAAGTCTAAGTACAAACTATATGGCAGGAACAGTTGGGCTTTAAAAATTTGAGCGTGTTTAAAATAGACAAAGCCCCAGACATCATATTTATGGTCTATCATGAAACACAGACATTAAACTATAAACATGGCACATATTTTTTCTTAGTTCTTAATGAAATGAGATTTTATCAGAATGGCTAAAATATAAGGGTTATAAAGGTCCTTGTAAGCCATGTTGTGAAACTTGGAAGTCAATAATGAATATTAAAAGGCAAGTAATTTAGCTATTTTTATGTTTTTGAATTATGCTTTGGCTGTGGCCAATATGTGACAAAAACAAAACATGATGGCAATAAATATAATACCAAGGGAATACTTTTAATAAAAGAAAGGAATATAGTCAAGAAATATAAAGTTATAAATGTGTATAGTCTTTATATTGAAGGCACATAATTAGATTTAACATATTACAAAAACTTAAGACATCATAGTTATAAGAATTCAAAAATGTAAGCAAGGTCGGGCCTGGTTAATACTTGGATGAGAAACCACTTAGGAAGATCAGGTGCTGTAGGTGTAAAAAATAAAAAAATAAGAGATTGTAAATTGACAAGATCCTTGCAATCTGTGAGGTCAACCAAGGGTTGCCTCACCTAAAAAAAAAAAAAAAAAAGAATTTAAAAATGAATAAAAATACATGAGTATTTGTCCATTCATATTAAAGACAAATGTCTTACTTATGGGTTAATAATCATTAACTTTGTAATTATATCAAAAATTTATAATATCTACTATAATTTATTGATATTTTCAAATAGTCATGCATTTTGATAAAAATCTTGCTTCAAAAATGTTATATAGTACCTTTTAGATATTTAATAATATAAATAATTAGACATATTTAAATTATGTGATTAGTAGTAAGGGCATAACAAAATCTAAAGCTGATCACAGAGAGCATTATAAGTATAATTAGATTTCATTTACAAAATTTATTGTTTCAGAAATGTGTGATCAATATGTTAGTGAATATTCAAATTCTCAAAGTTTAGAAAATTACTTGAATATTTTAAAATTCAGATTAACTCAATTTTATGATTTTAGAAACCTATTCAAAAATCAACTTTTAAAAGTCACTTTTCTTAATAGATTTTAAACAGTAGCATTGTCATTTTTCATCATCATAGAAGAATATAATAATGGATTCTTATGTAGTATTCTAAAATCACATAAACTAATAAATCTTTGGATCAGGATAGGTTCCCTCAGTGACGATAGCTTGCAGGCATTATATCTTGCTTAGAGAACAAGTGGAAAATGCATTGTATATCATACATAAAGAGGAATATCTATTATATGAGTAATGCAATGGTAGCAGATAGGAGCTATGAAAACTACAGTCACATCAGATGTTAAGTCCAGCTGCCAGTAAGGACAAAGAGGTAATAAATGACTCAAAATTTGTGGTAAAGGATAAGTAAATACTTCTGGAATGGTAAAGGCCTCTCAAAATCTACAGTTTCATAAAAACAATAAAGAACCCTCTCAAAAAAATTTTTTAAAAGCCAATATTTTCTTAACTTTGGAAATTACCCAAAGGCTTGCAAAAATTAGACAAGCAATTATTTAGGAAAAAAACATAGCTAACTCTTTAAGAATAGCTGGATTTGTGACAATTTACGTCATTGACCAAGTCCTTTGCCCCTCACTCCAACTCCACCATTGTCTTAACATCCAGCTGCCTCAAACCATGATATTGTGAAAACTAGTCACTGGAGGGAGCAGACTGAGTTTAGAATTTCTCATAAATCCCATTTATAAGGCTTGTTTTTATTTGGCCTGACTCAGAACACTCTCAGTGGGAAAAGTTCTGTACCCATGGTATTGGTTTAAAACTGAAGAATTATTTAACCTTAAAGTATGAGACTATTATATCAGTTAGATCAAAGAATAAACTAGCCAAAAAGTTGAAAAAGAGAACCTGAGAATTATATATTCTTAGAGGGCTTTGAAAACCTCCAGCATATTTCTGCATATCTAGAAGTCCACACACATGTGCAGAGATGTGAATAAGGCAAAAAAAGAAATAAATACATCCTAATCTGTTACCTCTAGCAGGTAAAAAAAAAAAAGAAGAAGAAGAAGAAGAAGAGAAAGTTAAGGGTAAGACAGAGTTTTGAACTGCCTTAGAATTAAGGCATACTTCAAAATGCTTACAGCCACTTGTAAAAAAGGTGGGAGATGTATTGATTCAAAGCATTTAAAGAAATCTCAGTTCAAGAATTAGTAGATTATTAAGCTAGCATAGTAGCAACTTCAGTGGCCATACATGACAAATAATACAGACTTTACAGAATTTTTCCAGGAAATTAATTAAAGGAAAAAAATCTATCAGCAGTAGCAACAACAACAGCAACAACAAACGCACAACAAAAAACAAACAAGAAATACAACAAACCCTAGAAGGGAGGATCTAATTTTTAGCATTGCTCATTATATTATTTAAAATGTCCAGTTTTAAAGACAAAAGTATGAGACATGCCAAGAAATAAAATACTTAGGAATAAATTTAACCAAGGAAGTGAAAGATCTATACAATGAAAACTAAAAGACTTTGTTGAATGAAGTTAAAGAAGACACAAACAAATGGAAAGACAACCCATGTTCATGGATTGGCAGAAAAATACTGTTAAAATGGCCATACTAACCAAAGCCATCTACAAATTCCCCATCAAAATGCAAAAAAATATTCTTCAAAGAAATAAGAGAAAGAATCCTAAAGTTTGTGTGGAACCCCAAAAGACTCTGAATACCCAAAGCAATCCTGGGGTGGGGGGAAAGCTGGAGATATCACACTCCTGATTTCAAACTGTACTACAAAGCCATAATAACAAAAATAGTATGGTACTGGTGCAAAAATAGGCATATAGACCATTGAAACAGAACTAGAGCTCAGATTAAATCTCAGCATGTGTGTTAAACTAATATTTGACTAGGGAGCCAAAAACATCCAATGGGGGAAGGAAAGTCTTTTCAACAAATAGTGCTAGGAAAATTAGAGAAATACATGCAGAACAATGAAATTGGACCTCTATCTCAAACCACTCACAAAAATTAACCTGAAATGGTTCAAAGACTTAAAAATAAGACCTGATACCATAAAACTCCTAGAAGAAAACATAGGGAAGAAGCTCATTGATATTGGTTTTGCCAATGATTTTTTTGGACATGACACCTAAAGCACAAACAACAGAAGTAAAAATCAACAAATGGTACTACATCCAACTAAAAAGCTTCAACACAGCAAAATAATTCACAAAATGAAATGGCAGCCTATGGAATGGAAGTAGATTTTTGCAAACCATATATCAGATAAGGGATTAATGTTTAGAATATATAAAGTAACACAACTTAATAACAACAAAAAATATCTAATTAAAAAATAGGCAGATAATTAAATAGACATTTTTTTTTCCAAAAAGAATATCAAATGGCCAACAGACACAGGAAAAGAAACTCATCATCACTAATCATAGGGAGATGCAAATAAAAACCAGAACCAGATATCACCTCACACCTGTTATAATGGCTATCATGAAGAAAACAAGAGACAAGTGCTGGTGAGGGTGTAGTGAAAAAGGAACTCTTATACACATTTGGTAGAAATATAAATTAGTCCAACCACTGTGGAATATAATATGGAGGGTCCTCAAAAAGTTAAAAATAGATCTACTATACAATCCAGCAATTCCCCTTCTGGGTAAGGAAATTGGTACTTGAACAACACTATAAACCAACTAGACTACTGCACATCTACAGAACTCTATCCTACAACAGCAGAATACACGCATTTCTCTCATGTGCACATGGGACATTCTCAATGATAGAATATATGTTAGGCCCTAAGACAAGCCCCAATCAATTTAAATGGATTGAAATTATACAAAGTATTTAAAAGGATGAAATTTTATAGTCATTTGCTGACCACAACTTAATTATATTATAAATCAATAGCAGAAGGAAATGTGGGAATTAACACACTACCAATTAACCAATGGGTCAAAGAAAAAATTACAAGGAAAATGGGAAAATATTTTGAGATGAATAAAAATGACAAACCTTTAGCTAGAATAACCATGTAAAAGACAGTGACTCCAGTTACTAAACTCACATATGAAAAAGGTGACATTACTATCAACCTCATATAATAAAAAAAGATCAGAGAATCCATTGAATAAATTAGACAATGTAAATGAGATGGACAAATTTCTAAAAGACACAAACTACCAAAACTTAGTAAAAACAGTATGGCAAAATAAGAGTAATCTGTAAGAAGATTTTAAGAAAAGATATGATATTTGGCTTTAGACATAGTAAGTTAGCTTATATTGAACTCATGTCTGCTGATTACAATTATAAATCTAGAATAAAGTAGAAATCAATTCAAGTATTGAACAGTGACCAAGGCATACAAAACTGGATAAGACATGAGTCATGAAAAACAAATCACTCTGAGGGAGATGTATATTCATATGACTTTTTCAGAAGAAACTCTCTATTGCTTTAGCCCACAGGAGTTTGAAGTAGACAATAACAAACTCCTCTTAGGGGCCTGTTGCAGAAGGACTTTCCACAAAGCTATGGGGAGTATACACAATAAACAGTTTCCAGTTGTCAGTCCTTTAGGTATGCCTTCCCAGGGCTACCTGTATCTGGTGATTTAGTGAGGTGTGAAAGCAAAGGCTCATCCATTTTGGTTCAAGAAGTATACTTCAGACATACAATATTTATTCCAAAGCTCCCCATCAGCTTCGTTGGGCTGAGACTTCCCAATAGGGAAGTCTTTGCTGTTTAGCTTCTCCCTCTGTCCATTTCTGCTTATTTTCCTTTCCTTTCATAGGTGTTATTTCCTTAAAAAATACAAAACTCTATTTTAAATCTGCTTCTAGAAAAAAAATAAGCCATAACGCTTCATGCCAGGATTGGGCCAAGGAAGCAGGCAATAAGTTGAAGCTAGAGGCTAAATCCTTTGTCTGACTGATGTTGAGAAACATGCATGGTAGGTGGAATACAGATAGCCCCTAAAACAAATTAATAGTCTAATTGATATTTTTTTCGTTTTTACTTGAGATGAATTTGGATAGTAGAAGTGAATGCGCTAAGAAGTAGGGGAAAAATAGCACCTATGCTATTATTGATGCACAGCCATTGGGACATGAAGGAAGCTGGCTATTAAAACAGTGGTAGCTGATAAGGAGCTGAGGGATAAATGATCATGAAGTTTACATTTATTCTCTGATTTTGTTTGTCCTCAGTCCAGATGTACAAATTCTATCTCACAATGGATTCTCTTTGGTCTTGCCATACCTACCATATCTGTGCATGAAGGGCAAGTTTGGCTATGGTCACTTGATGTTCTACAGTCAGAGGTCTTGTCTGTATCAGAGCCCAGGAGTATAGCAGGTTTTACAAAAGTTGTATAATTCTTGTCTGCAAGGTGGCGTGGCTTTGTTTTACGACCCATGTCTTGTATTGTGATTCTTTCATAAGGGATTGTCACAGACTCTACTTTTCTCCCTCTGATATCTCCCAAACTATAACATCTGGTAGATCATCTGCTTAGTCCTTTCATTCCTTCTTGGAATCTTGTGTTATAATATGATGCCTGGAGCTACAATAGCCATCATATAAGCAAATAGACAAGAATATCACAGTTATCGCAGACCTTGTACTCTGATGTTATTAATCTTTTATTCATAGCTTCCAGAATTTATTTTCACAAAATGCTATCTTCATGGTTTTACCTATTTTTTTGGTTTGACATAATTTCCTGGTTTCCTCCTTAACTATATTAAAGGATTCTGATTATCAATGTCACAGTCTCAGAGAGGCATTATCCTAACCACCTTATCTGCGACAGTACTCCATCTCTCTCATACTTACATTGTAAATTATTTCTATACATTATTTTTATTAGTAGTATATATATTATAAATATATTATATTATATGTATTTATGTATATTTCTCTCCATATCAAATATTTATTGATTTGCTTTTTTCTCCTCAGTTAACAAAATATAAGCTACTTGTAGTTCCCTGGCTTCTCAGGTAATGAAAAAAAAAAAAACACTTCTGTATTCACCTCTAGATAATTCATCAACGAGCTTCAATTTCATGTCACCTAAAATAGAGTGCTTAATTATTTGTTGAATATTTTTACTAAGAAATTGGAGAAGAGAGATGGCTTCTCTCTTATTTGACATGTCTTCTTGTTGGTCTCTAGATTACTATACTATATTTTATTAGAGAATTCCTTTTAATAACATTTAAAAATATTTTGCATATGCATGTTATTGTTTTTATTTGGAAGAAATATCAACAACAGTTAATAGTTTAAGTTTTATTTGGATAAAAATTTGAATATTATTCCAGGAAAGGTTTTAAGACATCTAATGTAATATCCATATTGTATAGATGAAGAAACTGAGGCTGAGAGAGATTAAAAGACTATTGCTAGTTCATAGCAGATATGAAATTACAGAACAGAACTTTTGTCGTCCTGTACGCTGCTCAGTATGCCAAGTTGAATCATAATAAAACAATTTTTTTTTTTACTATAGATATACTGACAGTTAACATGTGTTGGTATTTCTTGTCTTAGAATTTTAAATTAATAATTAAAAAGTATAACCAACATATGGGTAATTGCATGGGAAATTGATTTTTAATATTTTTAGGTTTTGAAAGTTTCTTATATCACAATCTTACCAAAGAAACTATGGCAAATATTCCAGAAAATGTGTGTGTGTGCATACGTGCACGCACGGACACAAAATAGCACTACAACTTCTTCATCATTTATAACTTCCATATTTTTCAAAACAGATAACTTGGCTCATCCTACTTTGTCACAATTGAATTATGGTATACATATTTCATCCTTTTAATCTCTCATTGTAAGTCTAACTTCAAAGCTCTTTAATCATACTTCTGAGTTTTCTTCAAAGCTCTTTTCATTTGTCAGCATCTTTATGACACTGAAGTGTCTCAAACTGAATACAGTATTACAGGTGTGTGACCTTATCAGTTTTTTGTTTATTGCTTATTTTTCGCCTGTCACAAAAACATAATGGGAACCTGCTCTGACAAGGCATTTCAATGTATGAGATGGCATTGCTGCATTTAATGAAAGATCTCTGTTTCTCTATGGAATATGTAAAATATAGCTCATCTTTAAAAATTATCATTACATATACCATGACACAAGTCTGTGACATTTCAAGTAATATTTAGATATCTTGTTTGAGTTAGTATAAGCTAAATACTGTCAATTAGTTAATGTTCAACTCTACAAATTTCAGTTCTGCAAGGTTCCTCAAAAGAATTTTAAATGTAAAAGCACAGCGGTCTATCTTTTGCATTAGAAAACAATTGACGCTTTTGTACAAAATAATAACCATTGGGGCTGTGAACAAATTTTTAAAATAATATCTGGAATTAAATTGTCAGCACTCACTAAACACTTGAGTTTTTAATAAAAGTTAGAAGGAAAATGAAATGTCTTGTATAACTCCTTCCAAAGTATGAAATCTGAGAGTTAACCAGAAGGTAGTCCGATGATTTTGATCTCTCCCATAAGAGGGAGAGAGAAAGAGAGAGACAGTGAGTCAAAGAAAGTAGGATTTCTTTCTCTCTCCAAAGTGAAGGAAGAGGAGTGCAGAAGCTTATCAACTAACTTTTTCGAAAGGTTATGAACCAGCAGATTGTGGCATACTTTGTAAGAAAAGAGTGCCTGGAAACTCCTGGTGGGCACTTAAGAGAATGTAAACAATGGCTCCTGCAGGAGTAGAGTGTGTGTTGATAAGCAATCAGTCTCAGAAAGCGCCTGCCTGAGGTGGGAGAGGTTCACAGAAACAGGGGAGGTGTGTCTATTACTGACTGTCAGGGAGTAGAAACTGACATTATAGTGTTTGAATTACTTTAGCCCTGTGTTATTATTATTATTTTTTACTATCTATTGATGGGTTCAATCATTGCCCCCTTCTTTCTAAAAATTATACACACACACACACATATGTATATGTATACATACATATAATTTTATTTACAATTTTAATTACTTTCATAAAATTTAAAATACGCAACACAAACACAACATGAATCTAAATCTGTCATTTAGATTTCGTTTGGAGTTAAAATACGTACAGTGAGCATTAAAGGTAATAATGAGGGTTAATTGGTTAGCACAGAGCCTGTCAGAGGTAGTAAATGGGTTTGTGGTCATTACACTGTCAGCTTAATGAGTTTGGGATATTCACTGGTTGTTTTCAGTCACCACCTAAAGGCTCAGAGGGATAGGGGTAAAATAAGAGCTCTTCTGGACTCTGAATGTGTCATGGAGAAAGAAGTCAGCAGTACAGGAAAACTTAGAAGAGTCTATGTTCTCTGCTGACTAAATTCACTGGATGTTTCTGTTTTGGGTTGCCTTCCTGCCTCTAATTTCCACTTTGGTCTTTGGGCTCAGTTTCAAGTTTATTAAAATACTTCGGTTTGAAGGTATGGTTCTGATCACCATTTACCTCTTTACTGTATATTAAGTATGTGTTTTAAGAGTAATGACTGAGGTGCACATGCAGATATACAAAGTGGCTACCTACAATATTCCTAACAGCTCTGCACATTAAATGATGTTTCCCCATAAAATTCATCCCTTTCGTCCAACCTATATCTTTCTAAAATAGAGTATTTGCATTGAGTTCTAGAGAATCACATGTCAGTGTCATCAGTTTATCAGTTTATGGACTCCAATCAAATACTTGGTAATAGTTATAGAACAAAGTAGATTTTAAAAAAAGGTAACTTCAAAATGAGGGGCACTAGCTGACAATGAGAGATATGAATATAGAGTCAAAGATAGTGTATTCATCAGTTTGAGTTGCCATATAGAACAACATGGGCTGAGTGTATTAAACAACAGTTTATTTCTTACAGATCTTCTAGAATTTGGTTTCTTGATATTAATTTTCATTCAAAGGAAGTAAGACTCTTTGGAAGAATGTTTGATTCCAGGATTGGAGCAGGAAAAGTACAAGATAATGCTGAATTTTTAAATTTAAAAAGTTTATTTATTCATTTTTGACAGAAAGTAAGGAAGAAGTCAAAGAGTGATTAGGGACATGTTAAAAAGATACAGAAACCAGCCTGAAGAAGCTTTCATTGGCAAAATCTATAATGCTTTAATCAGAAAAATATCTATAATAATGGATTATAACACATTGAATAAGTAACCATGAATGTATATTGATAGGAATAAATGAACACATTGAAATATTGTTGTGGAACAGGATGTTTATATAGTTTCAAAGTATCCTAACCTCACATTCTCATTAGTTACAAAGGGAAATAGAGTAATACTGTGGCAGAGAAGAATTTACCTGTGTGGAAAGGACATTACTGTGGCCATTATAGACTGTTAAAATACTAGAATGGAAAAGTAAAGATAAATTGACCAAATAGAGTTAAAGAATAAAACTGAGAGTTAGAAAAAATGATAATTTTCAATTTTGTTGTTTCTGCTTGGGCAAAATTTTCTAATAAATTAGAAGTATTTATAGAATATAAAAATCATTTTTATGTAGCAGTCAATGCATTTCCTATCAAAGCATGATGTTATAGACTAAATGTTTGTGCTCCCTCCATAAAAAATTGATATGTTGAAATCCTAACTCCAATGTTAGGATCTGCATTTGGGAGGTGATTAGGTCATGAAATTGAAGCCCTCATGAATGGGATTAGTGCCTTTATAAAAGAGACTTTAAAGAACTCTCTTATCTTTTTCTACCATATGAGAACACAGTGAGAATGGACTAAAATGTATAGAAAGAAAATTTCTTCCATTAAGAGAAGCTGCGAAACAAACATTAAAAGTTAAAGATAATTTATTAGAGGAAAGTTATACTTGCATTTGTATATGCAAGGTGGTAGCAAACAGCATAATATAAATAGCTAGACTTATAAAAATAAAATTTATTATGACCTTATACTTTACAATCTCAATGGAGATAGAAGATGAAAAAACATTAAAAATAATCTCTCAATTTTAATGCAGGACTAATGGAAGACAATGAATGATATAAAAGAGTAAATAGACAATTGATAACTAAGAAGAAGGCAGATAATTTCCTAACTAGAGTTAATTTATAGAATAGTTATAGAGTATTTTTAAGAGTAGACAATGTAAGAATTACATTATTATTATACCTGACTATGTAACCTATTAGTGTCAAACTGTGTCTTTAATTATACATACTGAATTTCATAAAATGTGATCTACCTCAAAGAAAAAAAACAGTGATTTTACAAAGTGCCGATTTTTTTTTTTAAGCATAGACTTAGAAGATATACTTAAACAGGTGGACCAAATAACCATTACTAAAAAGTTATTAGTTAAACATAATACATGGTAGCTTTTACGATATGGTCCTTAAAGGGGAAGATTATAAGTGATCGTGCTCTACATTTTGGTGTCAAGACATAAAAGTTTATCCTAGGCATGCCAGCCTGGAATCCTCATTAGTTTTTGAGCCTCAGTATTCCCAGATTAGACATATTTAAAAATAACAATACATACTTCATAGTCTAATTTGAGGATCATGTTCATTAATATATTATGTCCTGGCACATAATGTCTGATAATATTAAAGTGTGACATTGGGTACAAAATTCAGGTGGATAAACAGTAAATAGTGTTGGAAAGAAACAGATCCCACATTAGTTTCTGAGTTTTGAACTGATACTTATATAAGGTTAATACCCCGTTAGAGAAAAGAATTGGGATTTTTATCATTCTAGGCTACCACTTCTTAGAGTCGAAGTTTACTTTAGATAAATCCTCTTCAACCTTTGTGGAAAAGTTAAATAAATTAATTAAATAAATTAAACAGTAACTTTAGTCTCATTTCTTGGCCTAAGTTCAAACCCAAATGTTCTTCCTATCAAATAATGCTTGCCAGTCTTTCTAACATCGGTCTTTCATGTTATATAGGTCATAGATTTAAAAGGTTTTTGAATTTTTAACTTTCCTCAATTGTCGTAGTATAGTTTTAATTTTCAGAGTTACTAATGAAGCTCAGGGAAACAACAAATTTAAATATGCATTATTTGTGATGTTTGGACTTTCTTAATATTTTCAAGACATTGATCATTAATGGTTATTTTACAAACATAGTATCTGCCTATTATTAAACTAACTTCTCCCAGATTATGCACAAAATCATAAACAGGAAAACAAGAAAATCTTTCAGTCTTCTTAAATAATTAATTTTTGTTCCTAAGATTTCGCTGAACCAAAATTTTGCTTGTGTTTAGATACTTCCAGATTTGAATCACATATTATTCATGTAGGCCTTAAGGGAAAACTACTCCATTAACAAAGAAGTGAAGTCCATAAAATTTATTTAGAAAATAATTACCAAGAATGCAAAGAAATAAGAAATATTTCAGGCTTTGAAAAATGCTTCTTTTATATAAGTCCTCCATTTGGTAATGTGTGTTTATTGGGTGATTCAATATTTAATATGACTTTACTATATCTAATAAAGTTCTGGAGTCAATTTCTCCTTTTAGATGTAGCCAACTCTAATTGTGTTCACTTGGGAATGTGCCCTCATTCTTATCTCACTGGGGAAACAGAAGGAAGCCCATTAGAGAGACTCTCTTTTAATTCTTTGTAAAGACTCATCCATTTTGATAATAAACTGGACAGGCATTAATTTAAACAAGTTAAACTTATCTCCATTGCAAAGGACAATTTCACTTTTTTCATGAAGACATTATGGAAAACAAATTATGCAAAGCAAGAATACATATAAAAAGAAAAATTGTTTTTTAACTTATGAAACATATAAAGCAACTGTATTTGTTTAGATACATCAGCAAATTTAGAAACATGGCAATGTCAAAACTTTTGAATGTTTCCTAATGACGGTCTTACATTTAGCCTTAAGTGAAAAAATGAGAAAGAATTTTGACATTTTAGATTTGTTTTAATGTGAAAAGAACATATGTGCTGTTCACAATTTATTCAGAGTTTGTGATTGCCTCATACACAGTAATGATGATAAAATAAACATATAAACACTGTGTTCGTGAAGGAAAAACTAACCTCATATGGACTTTTTTTGGTGCTTGTGCACAGTGTGGGGGCGAAGGGAAAGAAAGAACTCTTTATCTTCTTGTGAGGTCACTAATCCCATCACAAAGGCCCCGACCTTAAGACCACATTTAACCTCATTACCTCTCGAAGACCTCATCTTAAAATACCTTCAGACTGGAAATTAGGTCTTCAACTATGAATTTGGTGAAGGGGGCTTTGCACAAACATTCAATCTATAACAAGACTTCAAAAGATTGGGGGGGTGGTGGTCATGAAAAAGATATGTGGGAAGTATGCCTATGTTCTAAAATGAGATACTAGGTGTTCTTTAGGAAATTAAGAAATAAGTGGTCTACCTTTGTATTTATTTATATTTCAGTATAATTTTCATAATAACTACTTCTGCCTTCAGCCTACCTCCCTCCTCAGGGTATAAAAAGATTGAAGTTAAACAGGAAAGAAGAAAAACATTTGGAAGGAAAAATGAGAGATTTACTGTCTTTTTGCTTCTTATCCCTGTGGAAGAGGTGGATAGGGCATCTCTTCTCATGCTGATAAATCCCCCTGGAGTTTGAAAACAATAAACAGTACTCAACTCATGTACAAGTAGTCTGAAGTTTTTGATCTACAAAATAGAGAGAGAAAAGACTTCATTGGGAGCTAACTACACGTGTGTGATTTTGGATTGTTTCTCATGTACCTTGTGTGTACTGTGCAAGGAAAGAGCCAAATAGAGGCTGAGTATGCCGCTTTAGAGGACTGTCTGGAGGTCATATAATGCCAACAACAAGGATTGGTCTCTGGATGTCTAGATACTGAAAATATCATAAACAGTCAGCCTGAAAAAATGCATTGCCTTGGTTGAGAAAATGACATTTCAATATTCTCTAAGAAGTCATATTTTAAGTTAAGAATCTTAAAATATACCCTACTAGAGAGTTACCTTTAGCCAGATTCCAAGCCCCAAGAGAACAAAAATCAAATTATTATACAACTAGATGAATAAAAATGTTTCCAACATTTAAACTTCCTTTCTAAACTCCTCTCTCACTGTTTCCTTTGGGGAGTCATAACCCATGCTTAATAAGCAAGGGAGAAAAGTAAAAGAGCAAGGAGAGAAAGAAAAGACGTCTCCCAAACGTCCCTTTTCCATTTAGATCTCCAGCCTGATTTAGGCCCATGTCAGTTAAATGGAGAATCTTTACTTTAAAATTTATTTTCACTAGTACACAGGATAATTTAATTATTGATTAAATCTTTCACGAGACTGAAAGTGACTGAGAAATTGTTGTTGTTGTTGTTGTTGTGTTGAGTAACCATAAAAGTAATGAAAACTTCCTTGAATTTTATTCAATAGAAGGGAAAGAATTGGTCTCTCATAATGAGTTCATTCAAGAAGTTTGGCAAAAGATGTTATTCTCTTGCATTATAGAGAATTCTACTCTGTCTAAACCTTGACTCAGCATAATGTGAAGAATGTTTCATGGTATTTCTACTACAATAAGACCTAATTATTGTATATTATAATACATTTAGGCAATAAGTGGTGGTGTCTGGAACCCAGATATAATTTGAGGGAAAATAATCGCTCAATTTCTAGCCCTATTCTCTTTCTCCTTGGGGTTAGACCTCATTACTGAACTTAACTACAGGCTTTCTACAAGCCTAGCAATCTTTTAAGAAGTTTATATGTAGGAACTAGTTTAATCTTCACAACCATGGGTATGTATGAGGAAACTGAGAAAAGGGAAACGAAGTGGTATAACAAAAGTTGGAGGTGAGAAGTATAGAGCCAGGAGTTGAGCAATGTTTGTGTAGATTCACAACTTTGTCTTAAATACTATGCTCTTGCTGTTGAATTTGTGATATCAAATAGCCTGGATTGGTTGAACAGCTCATTCTTGAGAACCAAATTTTGATGTCCCCTTATGGAATTTCACTCTTTCAATCTCTTTCTTTAAATTTATTATGTAATTTGAATTCAATTGAACCCACCTCCTCGGACTCCACATGTGTATTTAACACTGTATCATTGCACAACTTCACTGCACACCTTTCACATCTTAGTCCATATAATGGCAGTGTCCAGAACGGGAAAACACAAAGTGTGTGTCTGCGCATAGTGGCCTTGTGTTTACTTCTGTTCTCAAGGCTTTGTGCAGAAGAATACACTGGTTATGCATACAGATGAAAGCCAGATCACAAAATTTATAAATCCCTGCTTTTCTACTTAGTACTGGTTTAAAAGGCAATAGTATATTTAATCTCTACAGCTCAGTTTATTTATTTGAAAAATGGGAATAAAATTAGTGTAATATTACAAAGTATTCTTGTAATAGTCAAATTAGATATGCTAAACTACTGGACTTAGCTCATGTAAGTAATCAAAAGCATAACTTAACTTAATGTTATTATTGAATATTGAATTAATTAAATTTTTATTAATGCAGATATGTTTAGCAACATTAGCAAAACTATTTCATTGAAAAATGAATAAATTTTTAAAGAGTGATATCAATTTTAAAACACACTTAAAAATACTATTAGGTGCTTATAATCAAAAGAAATATAACTTTAGAGAGCTCAAACAAATGAGTAATGT
>NW_011888802.1:8413767-8424684 GCF_000151845.1 Pteropus vampyrus | reverse complement strand
ACAAAAGTTGGAGGTGAGAAGTATAGAGCCAGGATTTGAGCAATGTTTGTGTAGATTCACAACTTTGTCTTAAATACTATGCTCTTGCTGTTGAAATACTATTCTAATACTAAAATACTATTAGGTGCTTATAATCAAAAGAAATATAACTTTAGAGAGCTCAAACAAATGAGTAATGTACAAGCCAGAAATAACACATTGATTCATTTATATTACTTTCTCTATTTTGTGTTTAAAGTTTATGCCTTCTTTGTTTGGCAGAGAGAACATGAAGAGATTCTTAAAGAGTCATTGCCCAATCACAACTAAACAGTGTGAAATTAGTCTAGAGCGCTTCAGAGCAAACCCGTGTCCAAAGGAGAGATGTGTATTCCCTACAGCATTCACAATTCATTCCAAGAAAAGCTTGATTCTTTTTAATGCAAAGGAAGGTAGAATTGGGGGAAAAAATTAATTGTCAGAGTCAGTAAGATTACCTGAAGCTATAATAGAACAGAGTTTAGCAAGCAAGCAGTGTGGGGTCAGAGAGAGGAAAAGAAAAAGAAAAACACATTATTTATGAGATATTGTAAATGACCTACTATAAAGAGGATATAAATATCTCTAAGTAATCATGATGTATTTTCACCAATGAAATTGAATTTTATATATCAAAATTTCTTTTGATCAATTATTATTATAATCTAACTAATTAAAAGTATGAAAATAGGCATGTCCATTTTCAATTCTGAATGAATTTCACTGGAATGCAATATAATAAGTTTTCTTTTAAACTAACTAAATTAAATTCCCATTCTTAGTATATTCATGTTAGTAACTCAATGTATTTCTTCTTTACCCCTTCATATTTTAGTATTCATGTAATTAAAAATAAATGTTGGCTAATATATCAAATATTTATTCATTTTTATTCATTAATTCAACTTATATTTATTGAGCACTCATTGTACCAGACACTAGGAATGTAGTGATGAAGAAAATATCTTTTCATGAAGCGCGCTTATTACTGAAGGAGGTTGAAAATAATTAAGATAAAAATATGAAATGTGCAACCTATTATATTGGTCATAAAAGCAAAGGAGAAAAGAGAAGGAGAAAAGAGAACAGGAGATATTGGAGAGGTGTTGCAATAGCTGTAAATTTGAGACCTGAGCCACTGGAAGATAAAGTTTACCATTTAGAAAAATGTGGAAAACTGTGGAAAGGGCAGCTCTGTGAGGAATAGAGATTATCTCTGGGTGTGTTAAATTTTCGATGCTTATTTAATATTCATTGAGATTTAAGAGTCCGTTGTTCAAAGAAGTGATCTGGGCTAGAAATAGCAACTTGTAAATAATTAGTATGAGTATGGTATTTAAAATTAGGCAAATGGTGAAACTGTATGACATCACCAAAGGAATAAGTATAGATAGAAAGAGACTTAATTCAAGGACTGAACAGACTCTGGTGTTAAGACATTGGAATATTTAGATAAAGAGAATCTGGCAGAGCTTACTGAGGAATATCAACTAGAGATAGAAGGAAAACAAGTTTAATGTGGCAAACTGGAATACAAATGAAGGAATGAGCTCCAATGAGAAGAGAAGGTCATGTGAAATATATGATTATATGTATGTATATATGTATGTATATATATGATTCATGTATATATATATGTTATATATATGTTCAATGTGTTAAATGCTGTTGACAGGCAAAGAAAAATGAATATGCAGCAGTGTTGATATTGTTGTAGTGGAGTAAGGGCCTGGAAAGAAAAGTTGGACACAGTTTATGTAGAAATTTCTTTCAAGGAGTTATCTGTAAAAAGAAGGACTGGGGCTGTAAATGGATAGAATGTGAAGTTAATAGTAAATTGCTTTTTAAAATTTTTTATGTTTGGTTGAATGAGAGAAATTATAGCACATCTGCGTGTTTATGGGAGCAATCTAGAAAATATTGATACAGAAAATAGGCATTGTTTTGAACCTAGAATTTTATAATTAGTAATTAACTACTGTGGAAACAAATACATTTTTACAGTACAGGGCCTCAGGATATATACTTTTGAATGATTAACCCATGGATACACTCAGAAAAACATTAATGACAAAAACAATAACAAAAGAATTAAAAATATTGTGAACAAGAACATCGGCATGTTCTGGTGATCATTAGGTCTGGTTGCAATTGCTCACCACTGGGGACTAACCGGGGCATCCTGGGGATGGGTCTGGGTACATATTTGAAGATCTACTTACAGGAAAGTCAAAGATCAAATATGTCTGCCTGCAAATAGTGATGCTCAAATTATGGTCTTGTGTTCAGTACTCTTAAGACCTGGGATAAAACATGGTGGAAAAAATAAGCTTTAAGCTCCTGAAGATTTGTCTTTATTTTTTTGAGTATTTTCTAGTAGTAAGAAAAAAATCAGGCATGTTTCCTCAATACCATTCGATATATAAAGTATACTGTCATACAGATTTTTTAAAAAACAATAAAAATGACAAGATAAAAATAAAATAGAAATATCAATTCTTGTTATCATAAATTGCAACATACCAATATACTAGCAAAATAACACCACTTTGGATTCCACTACTGCATAGTATTAAATTCAAAAGCGATTTTTTAATGTTGATTAGGTGCTGTTTAACTTTATGATAAAGAAGAATGTTGATATGTAAAATGAGACTTCTCTTCTCTGATATTCTTTTTACCTGTTGGTAAAAGAACACCTCAGAACTCTTTGGGACTCTTTCCTGATTGTCAGCTGTTTTCCAAATATCTGGCAGGATCTTGAAGTGTTTTTGTGGTACATGGGAGGGTTCTAGTGTTCTGAGCTTTGCCAAAACAGTTTAATAATCTAAGTGTGGAACTGCAGTACACCTAAAGGGAACTCAGGATGGAATAAAGGGGGTAATTGTCATAACTATTAAACTTACAACAGGAGGGGACCCTCAGACACTTCAGGAAGCCAGGTTCTGCCTTCAAGACTAAAGGAGACTAATGATAACATACAGATTAAATGTGTCATTACCTTTTTGAAATAAAAGCTTGTAATGAAAATTAATTTGATTTATTGAAAATATAAGGAGGGAATATTTCTTGCTCTTAGGGTTTACAAACTAAAATTTATAGCAATTTCATTAATTACTTCATTTCTAAGCGTAGAGTAATAGAGGCAGAAAAAAGTGAAATTGTAGATTTACTAGCATAAAAATGACTCCAGTTTGAATATATATTGGGTTAACTTGCTTTAACCTCTTCTGTGACTGCAGTTAAGAATGGAATTAAAGACTGCTGACTGAACCATGTGCATAGGTCATGACTAAAGGAATTCTTTAACATGTAGAAAATGTTGTAAAATGACAGCAATGAGATATATATTTTTCTTGCCCTTTACAGATTTTTGTTTATTTTAATTTGAAAACATTTAGACAGATATTTTGGGTATATTTCCCCTAGAAGCATACCTGAGGCAAATATTCCCATGCATGTTGTTTATTTGAGTGGTGATCCAGGAAACTCTGGCAAGGAATATGGAAGTGAGACAGAAGTGAAGAGAGCCAACATCAGATGCATTATCAAATAAGCTACTGCTATGGGTAATTGGAACTTAACCTTGCTGGTGAGTTCTGAGAGCAAGTATAAAACAAGCACCTTAGAGTTATCACTCTCACGAGACAAGGGAGCTAGAATATTGATACTCAAATGCTCATCATTTTTGGTTGAAGGCTTTTCCATGAAAGCCTTAATCTTAGCACATCTGGTTGGTTGTGTGCATGCTAAACGCAGCCAGAGAAAGGCCTCAGGCAAAAGATAATCAAATACTGGCATTTTTGGAAGTTCAGCTCAATTACAGGGAAGTAAGGGTGGAGAATTAAGGAGAGCATAATCAATATTTTTATCACATAACATACTCATCCCTATTTTCTGATGTCTGACTGCTTGATTTACTTTGTGGTTCCTACATAGCCTTAATAGGCCTTTGAATTCACAACTTCTGATATCACCAAATCCTTCAACGTTGTGATTACAAATTTCTTAATGTCCTCAACAATGTAGGAAGTGAGTATTTAGAAGAGTTTTAAAGGGAAAATCACATCCAAATGAAATTGTATCTAATTAGCATTCTGTAACAATCTGCATGTAATCCAAAATTTACTTTTAAGGGTGAAATGACACAGAAATATTCTCTGAAAGATGAATAAATAGTTGATAACTTAGAAAAAAACAGAAAACTTTTTTTGTGTGTGTTCTGGCATCATGAAGTTATTTGTTTAATCATTAGAGAACCTACATTTTCTGTTTTCTGTATTTAAGTTTTTATGCTGCTTATATAATTACATTAAAATTATAGGTTATTCAGAAGGTTAATAGGAGAAATGAATATATAATTCAAATTCAGTAGTCCTTGTTTTGGTAGTGAATTGATTTGGAACATTGTAAAGCTGTGAAAAAAGATATAGTCTTGAAGTCCTATCTCCTTTTAGTCCCACTTGATTCAATTAATATTTATATAAGCAAAATAAATTTGGGTCAAATCTTTTGATTGGTAAAATCTCAAAAAATGAACAAAAATAAATCAAGTCATCAAGATGCATTATGAATCAATGCTAAATATATTGACTGTTAACTATTTTAAAATGTCAATTATTTACTATCCATTCATTTATTCAAAACCCATACATGCCTATGACATTATAGATCTTAAGAATATTTTACACATTTGTTATATCAGTAATGACAGAACCTGATACTTTCTTTAGGAAGGCTGTTTGAGTACGAATATAAGCACTTATAATAAAAATTTCTATGATGTAATATGCTTCTTACATTTTAAAAATAATAATCTTGGTCATCTACTTATAAATTTTTGCTAGTGTGTATATAAGCAAATGCTAGAAATTTTGACACATAAATGATAATTAATAATCACATTGGTGGTATTGTCAGCCTTACTGCTTTCAAAAATGGTCAAAGAGGAAATTAAAATGATCATATGAGAAGCAAAAGTTTGGTTGTAATTCTTTTTTTTTTTTTTAATAAGGCAAGGCAACCCTTGGTTGACCTCACAGATTGCAAGGACTTTGTCATCTTACAATCCCTTATTTTTTTTATTTTTTATGCCTACAGCACCTGGTCTTCCTAGGTGGTCTGCCATCCAAGTACTAACCAGGCCCGAACCTGCTTAGCTTCCGAGATCAGATGGGATCGTGCTTGTTCAGGGTAGCATGGCTGAAGACTTGGTTGCAATTCTTGATGTAAAACTTGATGAAAGAAGATAACATCTATTTTTAATTTCATCATATGGTGCTCTATAACATTTATTAAAATATATCAAATATCGAAAGAAAGAATAATTGGAAACAAGTATACTCATTTTACAATATTAAATTTAAAGAGACAAGAAATTATTGAATTTTAGAATTTGAGTGGATTTTAGAAATAATCTTGTTGTAATCATTTTTTTTCTTTTTTTCTTTTTTTTTTTGCAAGTGAGAAAAATAACACTCAGATCATTGACATGCTCAAATTGAGATAGACAGTGGTAGCACCAACATTTAGCAGATACCCTTCCTCCAAAGTTTATGTACAATATGTATCATTGCTTCTATTAACAGTGTGCAAGGGGTCCACTCTTCTGCAAACACCCTTAATTACGTTTTTTACCTATGAGAGTCAATATATCTGTATTCCCCTAACTACAAAGCCCTGGTAATCCAGCATCTAGAGCTCTAATTACACTCCTATTGTAAATGGAACAAATATGTTAAATGTTTATTGGGAGCACAGCCAAGATTTACGCTGTTTGTGGATGTGTATGCTCTAGATTATAAATTAATCCCTGCATAGCATAACATTGCAATGTAACAACACTCAGCCCTGCCAGTGACCTTAAATGAAAAGCCCCAGGCATCTTTACCAGCCACTTACTCATTCCACTTGATAACATTTTGGTTGATAGAAGGAAAGAGGAAAAGACTCTAGCTATATCATTTACTGAAATGGTGAAAATGAAAAGTAGAGAAAGCATTTCTGTACTGAGTGAGAAATAATAGTTGATGATCCTCTCACTGAAATAATGAACCAATAATTCCTTCACCAAGAATATTATCTATCAGACTAAATTGTCAAAGATCTTAATATAATATCATATAGAGCCAGTTATTTCCTAAATTCCAGCTAGTATCTGAGTTTATTAATCATCTCTTAAACTTATACTAACAAGTTTGTAGTGTAATTTGTTAAATCAAGACTTATTTTAAATTTAGCTTATTCAAGTACTAGGCAGTGACTTTTGTATTAAATATCATTAATCCTAAATGGCTAAGTATAAGAATTCTACAATCTTAAATGTATAACAATGTATACACATGTAATGTATATATAATAATGATAAACATAAGACTTAAAAGTTAATCTCTATAAAAACATTACATATTAACAATAGAAGTAAATGTTCCATTTAATTTCATTTAAGAAAAGATTTTGAACTTTGTACATAAAGCTCACTATATAGTATCTAATTTGAAATTTAAAACTACATTGTTAGTCATAATCATGAAATACTGAGCCATCTATCACTGAAAAGGAAAATATCATATTGTAGTTTTTTAAAGAGAAGTTTGTGAGTAACTGTAAGACACATTTTTTTACCTAAAGATCTTTCACTAAATATCAGTGAATATTTTATATATAATGCTTTTTAGCATATCAAATTTGGCACCTGAAAAGTGGAGTTAAAAGTTATTTAGTTTAACTCGGAGTATTATAATAGAATGAAATTAGATAAAATATATGAGAGCATTTTGAAAATAAAAAATAGTATAAATATTACCTCTGGTAAAGTATTTAAGACATAGATATTAAAAAAAAAATTCTAAGTGTAGAAAGTAGAATAAGCAAACCCTCAGTGAGAAAGATGCTTTTCGACAAAGTGTATGAGCTGCTTTTTTGTTGTGATTGATCACTTATTCTCAATTCTAGTAATGTAATTGTTCTCCTGAGCTCTGAATTTTTTTGGTTTGTGCCTCTAAGTTCCTTTACTTCTTATTGGACTCTCTACTTCATTGATCTTGTTAGGACATTTACTCTACTAATGAACATAAAATATGGTTATCACTTATTTGGAAAACCGTTGATTTTAATGTAGTTTTGCTCATGCATATAAACAGAGAAATATAAAGAAGTCAGTGTCATTTTAGTATTTTTGAGAGTTTTAAAGGACATTAAAAATCAGCAAATGCAACTTTTTTCATTTGTGCAGACACAGACACTATAATTTTAAATGTTTTCACCTATATTATATAAATAGGTAATTGCAAAAGCAGAGTCACTAAGAGAACCATCTGAGAAACTTAAAGGATACAAGAGTCAGAAAATGAGTCTGATTTAAGGATCTGCCATTTACTAGGTTTATGATTAGGGTCTTTGCAATTTATCACATTAAATTTAAAGAATGTTATTGCTGATCCCATGTTTTTGAAACACCATCAAAATTTCCAAATTCATTTGTAAAATTCCTTGGGATACATTAAAAAAAAGTAATTTAAGTGGCATATGAGCATCATGTTAGTTTATTTAATGTGAAAACAAACAAAAATAATTCTCAAAGTTTTTTCCTAGACATTCTACTTCTGGAAATAAAAGCCGATTTGTTTGATGCTGTAAAAGTCCTGCTGTTCAAAATGTAGAAATTTATACAAACATACTGAGAAACCTCTAGAGAGTTACTGAGTTAGTTGATTGGCCAAATATCTAAAGAGTTCTTAAAATAACTTACATAAACTATTGTAAGGCAGATAATTTTGTTGTATGAGTAAAGAACATAAAATGTTAGACATATTCTATATTTTTTAATTAAAATAAATTTAAGAAGAATCCTAAGGACTAAAAGTACTTTTCATTATTTTAATTTCTTTTTTAGTCTCTCTTTTTTTTTTCCTTGGTTTTCCTTAGTCCAAAGTATGTTACTTAAATATTTAACTCTTCTAATATTTTTGTGGTAGATGTTTTGCTTCTATCAATAAAAATTTCTTATTAATTCTACAACTTGTATTTTCTCAAGTATGGGGGAAATGGATTGCTAGAATTGTAAAGACTGGGATTCGGGGGGTGGGGGAAGGGGGGAAGCCAGCTCTCTCAACTCTCACCATTCTTTCTTGTAGAATCTTTGACTTCTTCAAATTTCTTTCCATATAGTTGTCAGTTTCCAGAACATTTATTGTACATAATGTTGTCCACTTACTCATTCTCTGAGATATGCCATCATAAAACTTCTGCAATTGTAACCCAGAGGGGATATTTGTCTCAAGAGCACCTGTAAGTATGAAACTTTTAAGTTACTGATAGTGAAATAAGGCTGTGAATATCTTTGCTCATCACAATTGCAAGCATTGTTATATAAGAATTGAAAAATCTGCTTAAACAACTGCTGAAATTATATTGAAAGCTTTATTCATATATTCATTTTAACATTCCTTCTCTTGGACATGGGTATGAGCCCATTGGCAGAGGTGTATTAAATTCAGTGAGAGACATTCAACCCAAATATTACCCTTTCTCATTAAGATTTACTTATTCCCTTAAGAGATCATTATCTACATGCATGTTATATATGGGAAAATATTTAACTCCTTAATCTATATTAATTCACCTAGTATTTATCATACACCCACTACAGAACTTCAAGATTATACTTGAACAATATACTCACAAAAGCATTAGAGTAGAAAGTTATATGTGTAGGAGAGAGTGTTGGATAACATTACAGATTTAGAGCCAAGTTCCTGAGTTACTACTATATTACTGTGTCCAAGTTATTCAGCTTTACTAAATATCAGTTTATTCACCAGTACTAATGAGATTAACAGCAATAGCTAATAATATGATAGAGGTCGGGATTCAATGAAATTTTAAATATGAAGTATTGAATAAATGTGCACCTAGCACATATAATAAATAGTATTATTACCATTATTTTGTGCCTATTATTCTCATTAATGTTCAAATCTAGAAGGCAATATCATTTGAGCTTAGAAAAAATAGATATAAAATGAGCGAAGATACAGAGTCAATGAATGTAGAAGCAACAGCGTTGACAATGTATGATTAATAGAAAAAAAAATAGAAAGGAAATCAATTTCATGCTCTAATTTTGCCTTGTAACTCCAGAGGTCCTTAAAAGAGAGAGAATGGAGAGGGGAAATATTCGGAGAAAAAATAAGAAAATGAACTCTAAAGTTAGGAGAAAATTATAAAAATTTAATATGATTTAGTTAATCTTATAATCATGTTATAAAATAGTATCTCCAAACAGAATGTTCTAGAAAGCAATAAAGTACACCTTTCAAATTTATACAAAACCACTCGAAAAACTGGAATTTTAAATGAGATCACAGCGATTATGCAGGGAAAGATTATTAATCAGACATATGGCTATTGCCACTGATTTATTATAGCTATATTCCAGCAAACATGACTATAGAATTAATGTGCCTTTCATAGAGTTTGAAAATTGAAAATTTGGGGGTCTGTATAAATATCGTTATGGTTTTCAGGACAATACAAAACAAATGTACATATGCGATGACATCAAATATAACATTTGGTCGAAACTGCTTTTAGACCACAATAAAAAAAATGCTGCTTTTGGAAGCAAATAAAAGGTTTTATGTGGTGCCTTTCTCATGCAAAAATTCTTGGTGCAATATTTCTATGCTTGTGAAGTCTGAATAAATTATGGCATATTTCTATTTGGAGAATTGTACTCTTAAACAATATTATATAGCTATTAATTACTTTACAAAGAGCTGCCAGATGGAATTCACATAATGTTTCCAGTTCCATCCTTGTCAATTAATTTTGGCAAGCAAACCAATCAGGTAACAAGGATGAACAGTTAAGAAGAGAAAAATGGTTTTGTTTCCTCCCATGTCTTGATCATCATCTTAGTGAATGAAATAGACAGAAAGTTTGCTATCAGAATGATCACAAAGTTAATGATTCCTCCATTTTAAACCTACTTTCAAATTTTTTAGAATGTGGTTTTTAATATTATTTAAAATGAATTAGGAAACCCATTACTTTTAAATAATTTTAATATTAATTTAAAATAATGTTTATTCCTTAATAAACTCATGGAAATGAATAAAGTTGCAAAAAACTAAGAAGTGGAAGGAATCAGGATATCAAAGGTTTTCATTTTCTACTATTTATCCAGTTCATATAAAAGTATACCTGGTTTTATAGATGTTAATATATAGCTGGTCAATAAAATATAGAAAATCCAGTAGTTTCCAAAAAAGTATATATTCTGGTGGAGAAAGTGAAGTGTGCCAAGTAACACATATATACACGTATATCACAAATATATACCACGTACATATCCATGCAACTGATTTTAGCCAAATCAATGGTGGCATTTATTGCTCATGGATATTTAATTTGGACAGGGCTCAGTATATTTTATCTTTACTCAACTTGGATTCATCTGGGGTGGTCAAAGTCTAGGGATAGAATTATTATAAGTCTTTTTCACATCTTAACAATAGAAGGTGGTAGGGTAATATGGGCTACGAGCTAATAAATGGGGTTCTCAGCAAGAATATCTACATGTGACCTCTCTATGTTACTGAATTTTATTACAACATGGTAAATGAATTCCATGAGCAAGAGTTCCAAGATAGATGGACCTAGATTAAAGCTTCAGCACTTTTTATGACCTGACATCAGAAATTACATTACGTTTCAATCAAATTATATTTTTCAAAGTATTTACAAATTTATGGCCAATTGCAAGGAGAAGGAAAATAGACTCCACTTCTTGATGGGCATGGCATGTTTCTTGGAGAGTGTATAGAACCATAAATATTGCCTATGAACACTTTTTCAAAATACAATATGCTGTAATGGTTCAATAATTTATTTTAT
>NW_011888802.1:8388098-8413717 GCF_000151845.1 Pteropus vampyrus | reverse complement strand
AAACTAAGAAGTGGAAGGAATCAGGATATCAAAGGTTTTCATTTTCTACTATTTATCCAGTTCATATAAAAGTATACCTGGTTTTATAGATGTTAATATATAGCTGGTCAATAAAATATAGAAAATCCAGTAGTTTCCAAAAAAGTATATATTCTGGTGGAGAAAGTGAAGTGTGCCAAGTAACACATATATACACGTATATCACAAATATATACCACATACATATCCATGCAACTGATTTTAGCCAAATCAATGGTGGCATTTATTGCTCATGGATATTTAATTTGGACAGGGCTCAGTATATTTTATCTTTACTCAACTTGGATTCATCTGGGGTGGTCAAAGTCTAGGGATAGAATTATTATAAGTCTTTTTCACATCTTAACAATAGAAGGTGGTAGGGTAATATGGGCTACGAGCTAATAAATGGGGTTCTCAGCAAGAATATCTACATGTGACCTCTCTATGTTACTGAATTTTATTACAACATGGTAAATGAATTCCATGAGCAAGAGTTCCAAGATAGATGGACCTAGATTAAAGCTTCAGCACTTTTTATGACCTGACATCAGAAATTACATTACATTTCAATCAAATTATATTTTTCAAAGTATTTACAAATTTATGGCCAATTGCAAGGAGAAGGAAAATAGACTCCACTTCTTGATGGGCATGGCATGTTTCTTGGAGAGTGTATAGAACCATAAATATTGCCTATGAACACTTTTTCAAAATACAATATGCTGTAATGGTTCAATAATTTATTTTATAGATACACACTGTACTTGTGTATTTCACAGAAAGAATGAAAAATGCTAAATGTTCTTCAGTAAAGAAAGTGATGAATTTACAATAAGGTATGAGATAGGTGTTAAAAAGGAGAAAGTTCTGCATTTTCTTCTATAGCATAACTTGCAAGAAATGTTCATGGTAGTATGGGTGATGCAAAAATGAATGTAAATACATAGGTATGTGTATAAATGTAGAATAGCTCAGGTAGAATACATGAGAAATTAGTAACCTAATTGCCATAGGATAAGGAAACTGGGTGTAGGAGGACAGAGGTGAAATGAATATTTTAGCTTTCTTAATTTTTTTGCATTATAGATTTTTGATATAATGTGTATATAACTAGATAAAGTGTTATAACTAAAAAGACAACTGTCTAGTTACTTTATAATGTGATAAATATTTTCGAAGAGATGTTATGAAGGAACTCTTAAATAATTTAGTACTTCTGGGGAAGTGGAAGATGGCTACCAAGAAAATGGCTTGGATATTTTTTTTTTACTAATGTTGGCTTTTTTTCAGTGGGTGTCTATTTATTTCAATCATTTTATAATTAAAATTTAGATATTTAAAAATGCTTTTCACCACTGAATATACACCTGCTTCTTCATTTTATTTTCTTATGTGGTCATTAGAACTGAGTCCAGGATCCAGAGGCACTATTACTGAGACATAAACATATGGTAGGAATAAACATAGGGCACCCACTCTGTGGGAAGGGGGGAGAACAATTTATACCTGTTGGCTCTCTAAAGAAGTCGATAGAAGGTTTTGTTTATCTATTTACTTCTCCCAGTAGGTTTGCAACTAAAATAAAAGAGAAAATTTTATTAAATAACTAGATAATTCAGCCAAATGTCTTGATGTAAGTTCCTATGACTGAAATTTGGTTAACTAACACATTTACTTTGTCTATTCAGGATAAAGTCTACTATATAAGAGCATGTAAAATGTTTTTCAAATATTTTTTCACCAAGATATAAATAAAATGTAGGCCAAAATTATTTCATGTTGGTAAAAAAAAATATTTATGGGAGATGTTTAAAAATTTTATGCTTTATACATTTAACATAGTGTCAAGTGAAAATAGATCTAATACAGGCTTACTACTTCTATGATAATTTGATCACATCAGGAGATCACAAGTATTCATTCTGGTAAATAAGAGGATTTGGCTCCTAAACTTTAAAGACAACATTGCAATGACAAATAAGAGACCTTGTATGTCTAAGCTCCCACGAGGAATTCAATTGTTTCACCTTTATTATTGAAGAGTGATACTATTTTAAAAGTATTTTATTTAAAAACACAGCTGAGTTGTGATTCCATAACATGGTGATTTTATACAATATTACAGATGCACGAATTTTACTGGAACAATTTCAAAGACTGTCCTGTAATTATTTTCAGTTAGTCACCATTTAGAGAATAATGACAGTCACTCTGTCAGTATGTTTGAGAAATTGTTGCTGAATTTAGCGCTTAGTAATTAGATTATGTTATTAGAGGAGTGCTAAGTTTCAGTCATTGAAATTTAACAGATTTCCGAAACCTCTTGCTGAGGGTACTTGATTCCATTCCCATGGAAACTGTTGCTGCCTTGACAAATAACCCGTAAGTAGCTTTTGAAAAAAATGAGTGTTAGATTTTTAAGCCTTTGCTGTTACTGAAAAATGTAAGCATAACAATATACTTCAAGTGATATTTTCCTTTACTGAAATTTTTTGTATTATAACTAGTATTATAACTAGTAAAAGCTAAACTTTATATGAAAAATAATTTTTTAAAACCTAATTTTTAAAAATAAATACTTGATATTTTATATTGTGTGTGAAATGGTATTATGCCATTTGTACACATACTATAATAAATAAAATGTTATTTTTCAAACTTTAGGGCAGTATAGGCATAAAGATGAATTTTAAATAATAAACCAATAGTGTAGATAAAATGAAACAACAGTAATTTTCCATTAATGCAAAAGCAAGAAAAAAAAAAAAGAGAGAAAGGGAAAAAAGAACAAATGGACCAAATAAAACACAATTAGCAAAGTGAGAGACTTAAAGCAAAACATATCAGTATTCATATTATAATATTCTAAACATTCCTATTAGAAGAGATATATTGCAGATTATATATAAATACGATACCCAATTACATGCTGCTTCTAAGAAATCACTTAAAATAAAAAGACACAAAATTGTTAACAGTTAAAGGGCACCTATAAAGTATCCCCCTCCCCGAGAGGGATCCCTGAATTTAAGAAACAACTTAAAAACCCAACCGAAAATTGTTACGGAGAGGATTGCATGTTTTCTATAACTTCGCAATGAATTAGTGACTCAGAATTAATTATGATTTTGTTGTCATATTATGTTTTAGATTCTGTCAGAAGAGAGCTGGCTGAGTAAGCCAAGAGAGTTAAGATAGCCTCTTATTTCAAATGTTTTTCAGAAAAGGTTACTTTTTCAGTCAACTTGGTAAGAAAAGAAAACTAGACTATTTCATCATGAGATAATCTGTTTTAAATTGTATCCTGATGATTGACTAACAAAGTTTGAGCCATGTAAAAGCTGTATAATAATTCATTTTTCTTTATGTTTTCCACCTAACGAGTTTCAAAGGATACTCAGTACCACATATTTTCTCTCTAATATGACAGAGTATGAATTATTTGCATATATAGCTTCTCAAATAACCATTTCCATAAACTCAGAGTGAGCTGCTATGACTTAGGTGACTAGAATCTGAGTAATTCTTAGTTGTAAACCTTTAGAAGTATAAATATAGAGGAACAACAATAATGTGATGACAAGGCAAGAACCTCATTTTTAAAAAAAGAAAAAACATGCTATTGTCTTACTTTGGCAGATGAAATATTTAATGCAATCTCCCATATTTGATAATGCTATATCTCAAATGTAGCCCATTCTTAAAGCATACAAACAATGATATTATTTTGGTAACTTGTTTAGACAGGAGGAAAGTAAGGTTTTGATTCTGAAGCTTCTGTTTTCCAATGGGATTTCTCAGGTTCCATGTACAATTTAATATGCTTTCTCTTTCTACCTAACATATTAAAAGATCTGTAATATATTTATGTAAAATCACACATAATACAAAGACTTACTATACTTTCCCCAGAAATTCATGTATTTGGCTCTGATTTAATTTTGTATACTTGTTCATAATGATATTTAAATATAAAAAGGAACATCATTAATAAATGCCCACAAATTTCAAGATATCAAATGTGATTAACACAATTAGAAATCATATAAAAACGAGGTCATTTAAACTGTGGGCAGGCAATTGAATACTCACTGTGTCCCAATGACCCTCCTCTGAAGTCTTTTCCTGGGGTCAGGCAGCTAATGAGGAAATTTGGCCCTGTTCGAAGATGCACAAATGGGAGTAGAATATTATGCCAGCTTTTGAAGCCTATCCATTTAACACAAATATTCAGTGCAACACAAATGGTACTGTGGAGCAGCTACAATGAAATTTACATTCTATGATTCCATTAGTCATTGCTTTATCCCATGTGTCTAGAATAATACTTGGCAAACAACACTTAGCTCAATAAATATTTGTTGAATGAATGAAAATAAATAGCTAGATAGATAGATGCATCAGGGAACATAATTAAACAAATAGATATGGAAATGGCTCCCCCTCCATCATCATTCAATACATGCCTGGTGAAAGTTGCAGGATAAAGCAATAATATCAATCAGATCATTCTTATATTCCTTCAGAATCACATCCCTATTATGATCTGGAGAAAATGTACTCAAATTACCAGAATAGATCTTAGGAACAAAATAGCATTAAGGAATCACTGTCACATAATAAGAAAAGCATAACTTCAGGAATTTGAAAGACAGTCTTGAAGCTTAGATCAACTTGTAATTGTATTATTATCTACAGTGTAATCTAACTGATAATGTGAGGTCCCCTATCTCTAAAGCTAGGATACTTATTGATATCTCTCCCATTGCTCTAATTTTCCTGATATCTAGTAAACATACAAAATAATTTTTGATTAAATGAGAATCATAACTTCATAATTTTTAAAATTGTTGTTTATGTCCCATATGGAATATTTTAGCAAAAATGAGTATAGTTTATGTATATTATTAGTACATCCTCTTATGTATTATAAATTAGAGGACTACTTCTGATAAATGATAACGTTGGTTTGAGTGGAGCAAATTCTCTAGTGCCTCATTGTTTCTTATAGAAGCATACCTGAGATTCAGTGGCTTCAGCAGACTAAAAAAATTTAGAGCCTAAAATCATAGTTTTTTAAGGGGTTTAGAAGCACTGTTTGTAACTTTTTATCACATTTTATAGTGTGTGTGCAGAGGGAGAGTTGCTGCAGAAGTTCAATATTCAAGGATCTACATTTTTGCCAAAAAAATGAGATCAATTTTATTTTTTTTATGCCACCCCATGTGGACATAAATTCTAGGTTCCAAGATCATATTTTCCTGCTGTACCAGAAATACATGATGCAATCATACAGAATGCTAACAGATCATGCAATATAACCTAGATTCTATTTTTTTTGTTTTGTTTTGTTTTAAAGATTTTTTTATTAGTTTCAAATATACGGTACATTGGTTAGACATTTATATAGTTTGTGAAACGATCCCCCTCATTACTCTATTTTCCCTCTGGCTCTACACATAGCCATTACATTACTGCTGACTGTATCCCTATGCCATGTTCCCCATCCCTGTTTCCACCTATCAACTACTAATTTGTACTTCTTTAACTCTTCACTTCTTTCTTCCAGCACCCTCACCCCTCCCCTCTGGCCATCACCAGATTGTACTCTATATTTGCGAGTCTGTTTTTGAATAGTTTGTTCTTTTTGTTCCTTAGATTCCACATATAAGTGATATCATATGGTATTTATCTTTCTCTGACTTATTTCATCAGCATAATAACCTCTATCTAGGTCCATCCATGTCATTGCAAATGGTAGGATTTCATTTTTTTAATGACTGAGTAATATTCCATTTTATATATGAAGCATAACTTCTTTATCCAATTGTCTGTTGATGGGCATTTAGTGTGTTTTATTTTTTACTGAACCACAGGTGTGTTTAAGGTATGAACACAGCCATCATCTCCATGGCCTGATACAAATCATCATTCAGTCAGGGATGTATATGGCAATAACTTATTACATCTATTTTCTGATTACATAAAGGTATACAGCTACCTCTTTAATCTGGAAAAAGTATATTTGTATTCTACATTCTAAAATTTTATCAGAATTTATTAAATATAATTATATTAAAAAGCCTGCACTAACTAATAGTTAGGGACTACCCATTTTATTTTTATTTGTTCAACTCCATATTTACTAACCATGTCTAAAAATGCTTCATCTTTCATAGCTGTTCAAAGCTTGTATAGTTTAGCATTCATTCCTTCAACTTCAATTATAACAATTGTTTTGGAAGAAGGCTTAGTTCTCAGTTTTAAACTGTATGACCATTCATAATAAATTAAACTTTCCGTTATATCATAAACAGTGCCTGATGTTTGCAAAAATAAACATAAGTAGGCATCACCAAGATATAAGATAATCCTGGAAAATGGCATTAGTGTAATCTATGGCCATATTACTAGTTTACTGGTTGCACTGAATATCTACTTCTGCAAAAGAACTTTTGTTTGTCCCTCTTAAGAAGACAACCGAGTTTGTCTTCTTAAGGCACATTTGATTGGCTCATGCTTTCCAAAATGACTTTGTACCCAGTAATAGCATGCTGAAGTTGTTCGTGCCCTTTTTTAAATTTTTTTATTTTTATTGCAGCTATATCAAAGTGATCTTAAAACAATAGATTTTTGAAGTGAGAAATAAACTTCTGAAGTCCTTCTATGAAAATTATACTCAATTGTCCTTTCCATCAAGATTTATATTTAGTCAGAGGTTGGCTCAGGTTTTTGCCTTTATTGATCAGAATTTGTTGCAATATTTTTGGAGAACATTATGGATCTACTCTTTCTCTACTTACAGTTTTTTTTCTGCACTCCATGCGGTCAGAGGCATATTGGGCTTCAGGAAGCAACAGGCTATGAACAGGGTGTTGGCTCATAAGTACCAATGAAAAGGTCTGCATACTAGGATTGCTAGTTTCACCATCTCTATTTCCTTTTACCGTTTGCACTTTTGTATCACCTCACACAGCAGCCATCATCACTACTTTCTCTTTCTTAAATTTTTCCATGCACCGCTCCCTAGACCATGTTGCCCTGGTATCTTCAGGGTTAGCCTGGTGACAAAAATAGCACCTAAAAACAATGAATGAACATACTCTTTACCAAATATACATCCTTTCTGCCTTACATACTCTAGAATTAAGAAAAGTAACGCTCTTCCTCTGATCTTTGCTTCTTTAAGGAGAAGCTAGGAAATGGGATTCCAGGCTGCAGCTTGACCAAAAAGGGCTTTGTTTTTTGTGTATTAATCCATTGGTCAAATTTCTCTAGGCTGTTAGGACTTCTCAAATGTTCCCGTTTATAGAGGGTTTGTTCCAGAGAAAATACCACTGAGCTTCACACAAATATCACACAAATATCACACAAACATATTAAAATAATAGTGACATGAATAATATAATCATGACATCAGTTTTTAAAATCCCACAGTATTTGATAGAATATAAATTGCACATACTTCAAGAAGACCTGGGCAATGCAAGCCACTATATTTTTGGTAAAGACAAAAAAGAACTACAGGGTAAATGAAAACCCTAAAGGCAAAAGAAAATTACATTTTATTTCAAATACTGTAATAGATTGTCTACTTTTCAATCTGAAAGTTTTTTTCTAACATTTATCTAAAGTAAGTTAAGTTATTGACATTTTAGAAGAGTTAAACTCCATAATGTATATAATTTATAACACAATTTGTATATGTAAACACTAAGATAAAAGATATTCATAATTATCATTAAATAGGCATATATTAATTTTGTCTGCATTAAAAAAGGTAAGAACCAATATTTTATAATGTCTTAAATATTGTATACTCAACAATTGCCCTTGTAATCCTCTGGTAGAAATCATTATTCTTACCATGTAATACAGGTGAAGAAACTTACAGGTTTAATGCCTCAGCTAATGATATACAGAAAGACAGTTACGGCAAGGGTCAACGATCAGAATTTATTTGGAGATGTCAACTTTCAAACTGCTGTTTCACATTGACCTCTGAAAGAAAATCAATTATATGGAGCTTACTGGCTTAGAGAATGTCAATGCAATGCAGTTTAATTTATCATTAAATCTGTACTGTCTATTTTACCAGTCTGTTGTTTACTGTGAATAGTAATGCAGCATACAAACTGCATCTGGAGAATAAGGAAAGATTTATTTATTGGGGTGTCTAGTAGACTTTAGTAACATTTCTACCAAAGTGCCTCTCTTTCACACAGAACACGTTTTTTTTTTTTAAAGTTTAAATTTGTTGAATGACACTGAAGCAGAAAGTAGAAGAGATCATTCTATCATACCAAATGTAGAGTGATGCTGTTATAACTTCTGAAATTGTATTAAAATACTCAGGGAAATGAGCTTTCTCAATAAAGAATAATGGATTCAAAGGACAGGCAGAGTGACAGAAAGAGATAATTAATTTTCTCAGTACCAGACAATTTACTATCTGATGAAAAAAGGCATATATATATGTATATTATGTATACATATATTATTTATATATGTATATGTATATTATTTATATAGATATATATATAAAGGTATATATATAAAGGCATATGTATATATATAATATATGTATTTGAGGAGTGGAGAGCCTTGTTGTCTTCTGAGACTGCATGCAGAGAGGCAGTGAGATTCACCCAATGAATCTTTTTATAAAAAAGAAACTATTACGACAGCATGATATCCTGCAGTCAACTAAAAATATTGGCTAAGAAAGTAAAAATTGTTCTCAATGAATACTTCTTGAATTGAATATGAACAAAATGGAAAGCTTAATGTTAACTTGTAATTTATGGCAACAATTTTAGCAGAGATGAAAACTTCTTAGAATGGTTAAGAATTCCTACAAACAGTTCTAAGATAAAATTCTTAACCAGGTATTTTGTAGGAGGTGGATTGAAGTCATTTTTCAATTTAATTTGATAACATACTAATAGTTAATTTAATTTGAGAACATACAAATTTTGTATCTTTTGGATTAAAATAAAGTGATGTATGTTAGAAATAACATATGAGGGAAGAAAAAAAAGGAGTCATCTACATAATATTATGTAGGTTATGCACTGCTCAACTTCATATATGCTAGCATCTGGAATGTGGCCCTAGAATTGTGCATGTGATAGCCCTGGAAAGGAAGATTACCATATTTTCTCTAATTTATTATAAAATTGGCCTTTTAAATGTAAGATCTTAGTGTCAGTATGCTTAAATACTACATAATCTTTTGTCCATCTTTCTGTGCTTTGTTCTAGTCAAATTTTTTAATCTACTTTCAACTACTCTTGAACTCTCTCCTTCTCTGTTCTAAAATTTACTTAAGTTCATTGAATTCTTGTCTTTCATTTCTAAAATCACATTATAAAATTCTATTTATTTTTTTAAAAAATCTCCTTAATATTTTTCCTTTCCTTTAATTATGATTTTATTTCCTATTTATCTCTTTATACATTTGAAGCAATTAGTTTTATGGACTTCAGATTATTCTATTATTATAAGTTGTAATGTTGCTAATGCTTCATTTTTGTCACTTTTGTTGTATATATCCAATTATTTTCAACCAATTTGGATGTGTTTGTTTAATAATTTTTTACTCTTGGAGTCCCTGAGTTCTTCACACAGCAATGCACTTTGTTTTTCTCTTGGGGGTTTGGAGGCGGCAATGACTTTACCGTTAATGGGCTAGATTTTGCATTTTTTTTCCTCCTCCCCAAATACTTGCAACAGGTAATATGAATTTGGATTTCTCAGTTGTACATGGAATAAAGTGAAGGATTAAATTTTCATCCCACCAGCCTCAATACGTAGGACAGACTCTGGTACTTTCCTAGGTCTACATGCAGATTTTTCTCTACTGTAATTCTAATGGGAGGAAAATCTGCCATGGTTTATATTTTTTAGCACTGACTTTGGTTCTAATTATAGCTTTATTTAGGCCCAAGATCATACCTTTTGCCCTCCATTGGTACTTCATTAAACTGCAGTTTAGTAATCAGATCATAAGGCTCATTTATCCTCTCTTCTAATAAATTCATAGGTTATTTTCTCCTACTTTAAATTACTATATATTTTTCTACCATTTTCCAGGATTTATTTTTAGCTTGAGAGTATATTATAAAATAAGTGACGGTATGTAGCTCCATATGCTAGGTTCAGCATGTTTCTAATACATAAATAACATACTTTTGTGTTTTTAGAATATATCTCTAAGATGGTCTGTATGACTTCCTCCCTGGATTACACATTCCTGTTCAGCCTACTGCATTTTCTTTCCCTCTATGCCATTATCACCTAATTATGTATTTACATATACACAGATATTCATATTGAATATTTTTTGTTTTATTATGAGTTTCAAGTATACAGTACATTGCTTAGACATTTATATAGTTTGTAAAACAATCCTCCTAATTGCTCTTTCTCTTCTCTGGCTCTCCACCTAGCCATTACATTACTGCTAACTGCATTCCTTATGCCATGCTCCCCATCCCCCTGACCATCTATCAACTACTAATTTGTACTTCTTTAACCCATCACACCTTCCTTCCAGCAACTTAACCACCTTCCTCTCTGTCTGTCACCAGATTGTCCTCTATATTTGTGAGTCTGTTTTTGATTGGTTTGTTCTTTTTGTTCCTTAGATTCCACATGTAAGTGAAATCATATGGTATTTATCTTTGTCTGACTTATTTCACTTGGCATAATAACTTCTAGGTACATCCATGTCGTTGCAAATAGTAGCATTTCATTTTTTTAATGGCTGAGTAATATTCCATTTTATATACAAATCATAACTTCTTTATCCAATTGTCTGTTGATGGGCATTTTAGGTTGCTTTCATATCTTGGCTATTGTAAATTGTGCTGCTGTGAGCATAAGAGTGCATAGATCTTTATGAATTATTATTTTGTTTTTCTTTAGATAAAGAAGTGCAAAAGGTATATCTACTTTTAATTTTTTTGAGAAACCTTCAGACTGTTTTTCATGTTGGCTGTACCAATTTGCTATCCCATCAACAGTGTATGAGACTTCTCTTTTCTCCACATCCTCGCCAACACTTGTTGTTTGATTTTTTGATGATAGCCATTCTGACAGGTGTGAGGTGATATCTCATTGTGTTTTTAATTTGCATATTGAATATTTTAGTAAAACTAATGCATCATTATCTATTGTTGTAAGGGATATTAGAGGACATGTCTTCCAATCTCTTTCTTAAAAAGAGATTGCTTAAAAATATAAAAACTCAGATCTTGAAAAAATATCATTCAATATGATATCCTGGCACAATCTCATGAAAATATAGTATGATTCTGCAAATAAAAAAAAACTTGTGGAACATTTAGAAAAGGTCTTATATTCATAAAATTTGAAAATTTTATACTGCTGTATTGAAGCAGCATCAGAATTATTACCTTTGTTCTCCAAATACAGATCTTCATTAAATTGAAATAAAGGTATTAATAAGAGGCATGAAAGTGTTTTAAATTACTTTAGAATAGTAACCTTGATTTCTTTTCCTATCCTGGCTTTTATTAAGTACTATGAATATTGTAAAGTGGTTATATCAGTTTTGTTTTTGTTTTTGTTTTTCACTTTTCTGTTTTCTAAATTGCTCTGGTTGTATTTACTTATAATTAAATATATTATATTTAGGTTTTAAAATGTAAATATTAAAAAGGTCATTATAACTAAAGCTTAGTTTTAACATATGAATGATATATATCAAGCATATATTTTCTTTCAACTTACAAAAGTTGCTCAAAAAGTAGGTTTCTAGTTTCTGTCCTAGACCAATACATCAGAAACTTTGAAAATGTCAACTATCCATTTTTATACTTTAATTATTTTAGAACTAGTACCCCTCATAATGAAGTACAAAGATTATGACAGGTTGATTACTAGTATCCCTCAAAATGAAATACAAAAATTATCAGCATGTCATAATAGGTTAATTACCTTTTGACCCATGTTTGCTGATCATCCACATCTCCTAAAATCCTCAGGTAAACCCACCACCTCCTCTTCAGGGAATTTTGTGTGTTTTATGTATTCCTTAAGATTCGATAGCATCTCACACACTATTCTATCTGCATAAGTTGTTTTCCTTTCATAGAAGGTGCTTAGAGTTCCTCAGGCAAAGTTCGACTTATCCTGGAAACATCATTTCAGATATCACCTGGTTTACAAAATTTTATAGACCCATTCCAGGTGGTAAGAAGAAAAGAAAGCATGTTTTAAGGCACTGAGATATGTTAGAATCTCTACTTAATAATCAAAGCAGAAGTGTAGTGATATTGATATACTTTTTCAAAATTATGTAAAAGATAGCTAGCCAGGCTTCTTGTATCTACATGCCTTTGATCCTCTGTACTACTCACTGTGCATGTTGTTACTTGACCACTAAAGTTTAATGGCTCATTCATAAAACCTGAGTTATACATTTCTGTGAGTTATTCTTTCTGTGAGTTCTTATTCTTTTATTGGCAGAGTGTTTTGTAAAGGGGAAAAATGTTTCACAAATGAAGAAAACTGAGTTTTAGTATAAAAAGTCTTTTGTTTGCCTAATTAAGATGAAAAATAAACTAAAGCTAAAACAAAACAAAATAAAATATCTCTTGCCTGAAGGCAGCTTGCTCTTAGTTTTTTCCCACTATGTGACCAGAACTGTATGATCTCTTTAAGGTTTTCTAGTTAATGTAGTTTTATTGCCCCCAAATAAAAACACAGAAAAATTAATATTCATTTTTAAGTGAAATTCTATTTTTTATTGAGATGTCATTGACATTTAAGTGTGTCGGTTTAAGGTGTACAAGGTATTGATTTGCTACATCTATATGTTGCAATATGATTCCCACCATAGCATTAATGAACACTTCTATCAGGTCACATAATTATATTCTTTTTTGTGTGATGAGAAGTTTTAAGATCTAGTGTCTTGGCAATTCTGAAGTACATAATACAGTAATGTTAATTATTATCACTATACTGTGCCTTAAATATTTATTTTTAATCATAAAATATGCATGTGTTAAGTACAATTCAAAAATATAAAAATTGTATAGCAATATAAAATACAGTCTTCTAGGAAGCACCAATCGAATGTAAAGTTTAACAAAATACTTTTAAAATGTATGTTCTAGACAGTATTGTCTATGAATTTATCTTTTTTAAAATGAAATTTATTGGAATAACATTGGTTAATAACATTATGTAAGTTTCAGATATACAGTTCTATAATACATCACCTGTATATTGCTTTGTGTGCTCATCACTCAAAGTCTAGTCTCCTTCCATCACCATATACTTGACCTTCTTTATCCTTTCAGACAATAATATGGTGGTTACCAGAGGGGAAGGGGAGCAGGAGGAGGATGAAGAGGATGAATTTATCTTTTACAAAAGTATTCACACAATTGCTTACTGATACATTGCTTATTATAGAAAAGAAATAAAGGAAATTCAAACCATCTAAAAGGCCCATCAATCAAGGCTCTCTGAGGAAAAAAAAAAAAAAAAAACTCTTCATCCAGTTCTAATCCTACCTCCTAAAGCTAACTATTCTTAATAGTTCATATCTAAAATTTATATCTATGCTAATACCATTAAAATATTTTAACAAAAGAAAGCTTGTTATAAATTTTACTCTTTAAGTTACTTTTTTCACTTAATAATACCACAATGTGAACTATATTTTTTGCTATTCTAATGCTTAGTGCTCAACTATATTATTTTAATAGACATAATAATGTTTAAAATGCTATTTTACACACTTTCAAAAGAGTAATTCCACTTGTGGTGAATTTAACTGATATTTTATGATGCCTCATTTTATATTTTATGATGCTTCAAACATATAGAAATATTAAGTACAAAAGCACTTTTAATATATAGATAAGCTTAAAAAGCATAAAAGGATGATATCCAAGTGCTAACAACAAAAAAAGAATACTCAAAGCCACATTGGTAAACTAGAATTAAAGTTGCATTAGCTTTTGGCTGTATTTTAACTGGACGTATGCTTAGCAGCTTGCATTTTAAAATTAGTATGGAGATCGAACCCATACATGATTGTAACTAAAACCGATAAACTTCATAGCTGAGAGCTGAGCAAAGCTGTCATATCTATGAATAGAGAACTGTCGTTAGTGAGCTTATGTGCTGCAATCACAAAGCATACATAGGAACTTATTGCCAACTGTCAATTAAAAAAATAAATCCAGAGTTAGATAAGTAGAGCAAAGCAAACCATCAACAAAACAAAAAGACAGCTGAAGATATTCGCTGATGATGGTTCCGATGAGAGTCTTTATTTGAAAAGACTATTTCAAATAAAGGGAGCACTCTGACCTCAGTATAAGCAAATGTCTCAAAATTAAACAGAAAATGTTTTTCTTTATAGGGAAGGGTAATTCCTATAGGAACCTTGTGGGAACATTGAGGCAAGCAGATAAGAGTGAACATTAATGGAATGGTTTAACAGAAAAGGTACCTCTTTATGGTTGGCCACTTCTGAGAATGAATTTTTAACAAAAATGTTCCAGACCATATTGATTGCTGAAGTTTGGAGTCAAGCTAAAAATCAGGAGTCTGTGGGGAGGAAATGTATGAAGATGTACTTAAGTTGGGTCAAGCCAAGTCACTGAGTTAGTTATTAGTAATTATGAGCACTCGGTCACAATTGAGACAATTCATACATTAATGAATTGGCGAATCCACACCCTACCAGTCTTAAAGAGACCAAATCGATTTTCTATCAGATAAAACATACAGTCGTTATAATCAAAGAGCAACCTAAAATAAGTAAGTTATACAGTAGCTGAAGATAAAATTGATGAGATGTCTTAAAAGTAATATGAGTAACAAACTGGGAGAAAATAACTGGAATATAGTATCCATAATAGGCAAAGGTTTATTATCTGTAATATATATATGTACACATATATACACATATATATTTATTATTATTATGGTGACATTGGTTAACAAAATCTGGTGTTTCTAGTGTACAATTCAACAGTAAGACATATATATTTTGCATTGTACATTCACAACCTATAGTTAGATTTCTTTCTGTTACCACATATTTGACCCCTTTTATCTCACCTATAATATATTTTAAAGTTTAAAAAAGAAGCACAATATTTAAAAAGGTACAAAATACAAGTGACAACTCAAGAAAAGAAAGTGTAAAAAGCCAATAAACCCATGAAAATTATAATTAAAAAAATCAAAACAAAATACCATTTCTCATTACTATATTGGAAGAAAAATAAGACATCTTTTATAACCATTAGTTAAAATTTGGTAAAATAAATCATGTCATTCACAATCTTTGATGGAAGGTTATTATTGCGACACGAAGAATTACTTGGCATTGTCTATTAAACTTTAACATGTCTGTCCTTGCCCTGGAAATTTTGCTTCTAGAAATTTATTTAATAAAATTCTCCTTAAGTCTGTAAAAGTATACACAGTGCTTATGATAATAAAAATATCCAAACAATATAAATTACCAACCTTAGAAAAATTTTAACACTTTTTAGAATATACTTGCATAAAAAAAGTTTAAAAACTGAATGTTTTCAATGCACTTTTGGGGGGCTATAATCCATCTACCTTTATATCACACTTTATCAAGAAAAATGTATCAGTGGTTTGTTCTATTATGATCCTTTTGAATCAGCCACAAAGTGCATCTTAACTAAGAAAACATTAATGATTATAATATTATTTTACTTATTTAATTTATCAGATATCTTTTGAAGGCATTAAATATTAATGTAGTGGACAATGCTTTATCTTCTATGACCAATAAATTGAAATATTTATTCTAAGATGTCTGTATCTAGTCTAAAGACCAAGAGAAGTCATTTCAAAACCTGGGGAACCACTAGAGCCCTGAAGACTGTGTTATTTGTTAAAGTACCATGAAAGGCATAGTTCAATAATGTGAAAGAGTCTGTGTGATATAAAATCTAGTAGGAAAATATTTCAAAATATCATTTGACTTTTTTTTATATATAGCTTGCTGGTTATTGCATTGAGATAACTATATTGTAAAGAAAGAATCTTTTGCCTCAGACAGTAGGTGTTAGAAAATTAAGATCGATGCTTTTGTATTCCAGGAGGTGGCAAGGCTAAAGGACACTCAAGCCATGAACTTTACCTGACGCAACCTAAAATATCTGAATCTGTTAATTCTTCTCCAGGAATGTAGAACTGGTGGGGTGGGGGGTCGGGGGGGGAAACTATGTTGCTAGGTCTCTGAGTGGGTAGAATGTTGAGCACATCATCCATTAGTTTAGGAAGAATGAGAGACTAGGAGAGAGTAGTTCAACTCTCATGTTAAATTTTACTAGTTGAAAACAATTTGGTAAGATAATACAAGGTGGATAGCGTCTAAAGTGCCTTAAACAGTTTCACCAAGTTTCCTGTAGGACAATGATATCCTGGAACAACCTAATTATCTTGAGTGCCAAAATACCCATTGAAATTTAAAGAAAATGGAAATATTTAAATAGGCTAAATTACATAAAGAAGCCTTGTTTCATAGAATGAAGAATGACATGTCAGTAACCTGCCAGTATCTATAAATGTGGACTGAGAGTAAAAGATGGTCATATCTGGTGATGGCACCGCATAGGTAAAAGCAACCACATAATTCGATCTTATCCCCACAAAACCGCATGCCTTCTCAGTGCTGTATATTTACGGCAGTATTTGGGAAAATGACACCCATTCAAGTATCTAAAAATTATTTTTTTTAAATTGAACCAATTAAAAAATGCAGTCTTTAAAAGATGCTTCAGAAGAATTAAAAGTGAAAAAGTGATAATATCTTATAATTAGTGATGTCTTATAAAGTATAAAAGGTTACTTCTTTTTTTCCCCAGAGAAGATAGATTGAGCGATTGATCGATGTATTGATTGATCTACAAGCAGCATCTTCTCTCTGAATTCAGTATATTTTCTTATTGTGTCATACTGCTGCCAGTCCCACTACCTTCCCCACCATAAATTTGCTTGGTAAAGTCAATGAACTAGTTTCTCACATGCAGGGTTTGTTTATTCTTAACATAATTCAGAGTTAATGATCTCGAATAATTGTTCAAACTTGAGATATTTTTTGCCTGAGAATGAAAATGTGTCTACATGGGCAGGAGCTGCGGGTAGTGGGACTGATAACAATGAACTTTAGTAATATTTTATAATTCATGGGTCCAGTTTTCCTAATGATAATAATTATTACCACCATTTTCAGAGCACATTTTATTAGTTTCTAAACTAATGACTCTATGGGAAAGTATTATTAGCTTTTTCTTCCAGAAGAACAAATTGTATTTGAAGAAAATTATATTGCTTGCCTAAGAACACCCAGCTAATAGATGCCATAGATAGAACCAAAATCAATAGGGTATGCTTAGCTTTTATACAAAACTATTTCAGTGTACTCAGAGTAACATAATTCTGTTTACAGTTCCATTTGTAAAGGTATATCCCATTTTGAAAATGTTAATTCATTGATGTTTTCTATATTAGTTGAACCAACCTTAATCTTCTAACTGATTTGTTGAACATAAACTGCAGGGGAATAAGAACAAAAGTAAAACCAGTTAAGAGACTATGACAATAATCAGAATTTAGAAATTTTTTGATCGTCCAGAGTGGTGTCAGTGAAAAAGTACTGAAAAGTAGTCTGATTCTGTTGTATTTTTCAACATGATTAGATGATCAGTTGGGCATAGAGTGTGTGAGTGTGTGAGCAAGACAGTAATTGAGGATAGCTTTAGGCTTTGTGGCCTGATAGCCTAGACAGATAAGGTTTCTATCAACTAGCTGAGGAATAATTTGAAAGGAGCAGGTTTGGGGTCAAAAGATTGGACAGCAAAAGGCAGAGGTTAGTTTGGGCATGTTAAATTGAGATGCTTATTGGGCTCCGTGAATTGGTTTTGATTCATTCAGGAAAACAGAAATTTGATATAGAAATGTGAACTCCATTTTATATAGAAATTAGAATTTATAGTCTTGTTGGATGATATGCGAGTCGGTGTACAATGATTAAGGATATTTCTACTGAAGGTCAGGGAAGCTGTGGCTAGAAGGTCAAGCAAACAGACACTAAAGCACCGAAGCCCATAGTTTTCAAGTTTTCACTGGGAAATTTTCAATCTCATGACTTACTGATAAAGCTCCTGCTGTCTCAGTCTGTAGCAATAAATCTGGTGAATCTCAAGTGCCCACTTGACTTTTATGTCTGCCTATACATCTGGCTGTTATTCCCATTAGAGAATAATTAACTTCTCTTTTTACCACCATCCAAATATTCTGTGAGTTCTTTTCTCATTGATAGCCCTATCCCCAGAACCATAAAGTGAAATAGATGCCAAAAAATATAGTTCTTAGCAGTTCTTCACCATGCAGAGGGAACCTTACAAGGGGATATTTGTGATGTCAAGTTGGAAAAAAAATAATCCAGTACAATTTCCTAATCAAAATATCTAATAAGCTCTTGGACAGAGGAGTCTATTTTTAAGAGAATGAATTAGTATTAGAATTATAAATTTGGTAGCTTGGTTTCCTATGGCTGCTATAACAAAATATTCCAAACTGAATAGTTCAAAAAAAAAAAAAGAAAGAAAAGAAAAGAAAATTTGGTTGTCTCACAATTCTTTCCAAAATCAAAGTGTCATTGGAGCCATGCTCCTGAGTCTGGGTAGAAGCCTCTTGTAGCTCCTGGTGTTGGCCATCCTTGGCTTGCAGCTGTATCACTCCGATCTCTGCCTCAGTCATCACATGGCACTCTTCCTGTGTTTCTGTCTACACATATTTTCCTCTTATAAGAATACCAGTCATATTGGATTTGAGTCCACCCTAATGACTCATCTTAACCTGATTACTTCTGCAAAGGCTCTGTTTCCAGAGTCACATTCACATATTCACAAGTACTGAGTGTTAGCACCTCAACGTATTTGGGAGGAGAGAAACACTTCAATTCAAACAGCCGTTTTCAGAGTGGTGAGGGTATTCAAAGTCATAAGCCTGGATAAAAGCACATACGAATCAAATATTAACACTCTGACCCTGACTCTTCTATCTTACTCTTCCACATTAAAATTAAGCATGTATTTAGATTGGGCCTATTTGGACAATTCATGATAATCTCTCTATTTACGGTTCACTTATTAGGAAACTATTTGTTTTGCAACCATAATTTCACCTTGCCATGTAACATAACATATTCACCGATTCTGTGGATTAGAACATGAGTATCTTTGAAAGAACATTATTCTGCTCGCCACAGAGGGAAACTGAAGAGTGTAGTGTTCTTAAGTTCAAATGCTACAAAGAGGAAAAAGTGATCAAGCGAAGTTGAGTTTTGCTGATGGCCTGATTATGTTAACTAGATTACTTGTTGTTGGTTACACAGGTTGAGAAATGAAAATTGAGCATGGATTTAGGACCTGGGAGGACATGGTAACATAATAAAAGCAGTTCATGTGTGTTGGTTTTGGCGAAAGTCTGGTGCAAGTAATGCATACACAAGTGGTAAGAGAAAATATAGATACAGCAAGTACGGACAACACTTTTAATATTTATAAGAGATCAATGATATATCAGTTACCTCTGAGTATTTATGTAATCTTCACAAAACTATATTTAATAAAGCAGACACTTTTCAGTTATTCAAATCTCTCTGTAATATGTTATAGAAAAATTGATCATGATATAGTTGATTTCCATTATTAATATAATCTTAAAGTACATCAAAAATATCATAAAGAATGTATGGTATTAAACTATTTAAAATAGTATGATAATGGATCTAATATTGTAATTCTGTATATTTTTGGTCTACTTGCTATATTTTAGGTACGGGGACTGAAGTATTAAACTTTCCTTTTATTTGGGAAGAAATTTCTTAAACAGAGTATATTTCTTTTAGTAAAATATTAGAAAATAATTAAAATATATTCATAGTTTAAAGATTACCTATTATTAAGAGAGATTACCAATTAAATATATAAATGAACATGGAAGGTTTCTGATAGCATTATTAAACTGTAGCATTGTTTTAGCATTTTATGAAATTTGTTGTGTTAATATCTATCATTTTTAAGTCATACTTTCAGAGACCTGTAAATTATAAATTTATTTCTACCAATTGAATGCTACTTGACTTTTATTTTATGGCTCGGTGCTTTAGTTTTATCTGCAAGAGAACTGTAAGCATATCAATTTATCATGTATTGTATTAATCTAAACTGAACATGAATGTATAAATTATAAAAATATAATATTTTTCTTATCTAATTTTAAAATTGCAAACAAGAAATTTAGATGACATTGATACATAATAACAAGAAATAGCAAGATTTTCTGGGGGGGAATGAGAGAGGTAGAATCTCATAATGTTTCCTACTAAGGTATTACTAAAGATGGTATAGAGAGAAATTTTTATATATGTTTATTGTTTTCTTTTTGATATAAATAAAAAATTTAGAAAAGTCAATGACAAAAGAAAAAATAAGCAGATACTTTATACAAAAGAAATGTCTGAATGTTAATGATATATTTTAATAATCATACATTATTGTTCTTAATGAGGACTTTTTAAATATGGGTTGATGAATATATAGTTATAAAATGTATTTATTTTTCTATACATGACCATTCAACTTGGCTTACACAGATTCAAAAGTTTTTATATTAGAAAAATCAGACATAAAATTTTTCTTTTATCAAAAATATTTATTGCATACTCAATATGTGCCTAGCACTATTATACAAGCTGGGGGTATATAGCAATTAAAACACATAAACACACCACAACCCTGCCCTCATGATGCTTACATTCAATGGGAGAAGACAAATTTTGAGTACGAATTAAAAAATTTCTCTATATAAACATCTGTTTAACACATAAATTATTTTTGAACAGATTTTAAATATTGACACTGTCTAAAATTTTAAAGAGCTATCACATGACCATATTTATATAATTTTTTAACAAACTTTTATTTCTGTTTGTACATCATGACTGAACAAATAAAAAAGTTATCAAAAAATTATAACATATTTATAGCTCTTCATGCACATTGAGCCATCAATAAAATTTGAAGGGATATTTTATTTTATATGAATTTTATTAAAACTATATAAAATTATGATCGCAACATGAATTTGAAGTGCTCAGATTTACAAATACAATCATTAAGTGCTATTTTTAAAGTAAAAACTAATACATATAACTTCAATAAACAAATATCACACAGAAATTATATTCTAACGAGATAGCTCAGTTCATTTAGTTTTTCTGAAATTTAATTATCATGTTTTGATATTGAATATTTTTCCATAAACATGCATAGTTTGTAAAGTATTTTCTGAAATGTATCACGTATTTATTCCCTCTTTGTTGAACTCCTTTTAATATCAAATGAATGTTTGCTTATTATTATTTCCCTAATATTTTAATAATATAGAAGCAATATTATCATAAACTTTTAAACTACCTTACATCACTCTATACTCACAAATTTAGTTGTGAAACTTGCCAGAGCTTTCCACTGAATGAGTAATTAATTAATGCTCAAATTTTTTTTCTCTGGACATAATAATGGGATGCAATAGATTTTGCTACAAAAATTATCTAAAGATTATTCTGCCTTATTTTAGCAGTAGCCGAGTAATTGAATGCATTAAGAGTCTAAGAATTTCAGCAAAAATCTGTATTAATCCCCACCATGCTTGAGTTAGACTTTTAGTAGAAACCCTGAAGGACTCTGTACTCTTAATTACTATTCCCTTCTTTCTGGATACAGAACTCGCCTGATGATGAACAACTGAAGAAAAATTCATCACTAAGGAATTCTTAAAGTTTATAAATCGTTAACAGTAACCTTTCCATAAACCCATGTTCAAGGACATGCTAAACAAAAGTTGTGTAAGTATAACATTTAAGAAACTGTATTAAAGCAGTAAAATAATCATGTTGTTTAGCATAAAAAGCAATTCCTACTAGATAGCCTGTTGGCATAATGAAGAACAATTTTTGTTTTTGTTCTTGAACTGAACTTTCTCAACAGAGACCTTTATATAGTTATCAGAGATAATTTTATTTTAAAGACATTTAAAAAATCATAATTCCCCTAAATTTGCTTTAGTTAGAAATAAACTTTTAAGATTTTTTCTTAAGATTTTAATATGAACATTGAATTTGAAATTCTGATAGAGTCTTTGATAACTATTTATAAATTTAAGCAATCTTAAATATGGTTGCATTGTCCTCACTTTGAGAAATGACAATGCAATGATCTCAAGAGACCTTTATAGAACTCAGCCCAAGGCATCATTTAAGTCAAAAAAAATTTTTCTTACTGTAATTCTTTTGAACTAAGACTTTTATACCATTGCTTGTATTGTGCACAGTGATATTTCAGTCATTTCTAAACTGAGCATTTTCAACTGCAATGAACAATAAATCTAACAGTTAGTGGATACTCATCAGTTCATTTCAATGTTTGTCAACATTTCTGGTATCTAAAATGTGATCCCAATTGTCCTTACTGTATTGAGGAGAGTAAATGAGGAAAAAAAGTGGCCCATTTTCTTTTTGATGAAAATAGACATTATTGTTCTTTGTTCTCAAAGTATCCCTGAGATACTTTGCTTACAAATGCCATAATTTCATCTTTCTATCTTGCATTCACTGCTTTCTTCTTTGGTGTCCCAAATTTGCTATGTTGAATCTTTTTAAAAATAAATAAGAAGTGTAAACGCCAAAGGCAACTTATCTTGTCTAAAAACGTTGATGCAAAAAAAAGATTTACAATGCTAAACTCTTTCATGGATAAGTTAAGGTGATATTCAACAGCCTATGAAATCTTTCAACCTTCCAATCATTTTGTCAATATAATTTCTGTTATTACCATAACTGGGCAATATTTTATATACTATGTATATTCTATCACCTAAACTGACTATAAGCTTCTTGAATATAGGGCCATATTTCAAAAGTATCTGTATCTACAATAGTAAGTAGCACGAACTATATATTTTATCAGAATTTGTCTTTACTTTTCTTTAATATATTTTAAAATGGGACAGAAAGATTTCCTGAAATATACTTAGAATTACTATAGTATATAATCCTTGCTAATTTCACTTTAAAAACCAAATAATAAATTTCTCAGTGAGAGTATTAGAAGTGAGGTGTCATCTAAAAATACTTTTTTTAGAGACAATCTTTAGGCTACATTTATATTTACAGGAGTCTACAAAGAACTGCACTGATTCTCAAGGCTGAGATGAGGACTGGCAGTGAGTAACGTTAAGCAGCACCAAAAAAGACAAGTCTACTACAGAATGCATGAAAAATATTTTTTTATCACAAAGTGATTAAAAACCCTTATTTCTGCACTGTTATTTATTCATTGACTTCTTCCTTCTAAGGTGAATAATGTAGGAATTGAAACGTGCATAGCTCTTCAAATAGTCCGAGGAGTGCTTCTCTTAACAACTGAAGTGTCTCTTGAGACATTTAGTATGGTTTTTGCAAGTTTTGAATATCCTTCAGAAATACCACCTTCCACATGTTTTTTTCCCCCCTTTAATTCCAGTTAAAAATGTTCTTCCATTTAACCTTAGAATTTATCTGGTTTCTTTGGCCATTATCTTGTGGCAATTTTTGAAAATTTCCTCAGTTCCAGATGAAAGCTAATATTCATTGTAAAATTTTATTTTCCGATCTAGGGTACAGGTTTCCCTTACTATATGAAAATAGAGTGTTCCTATGAAAACTTTTGTAAATCGAAATGGCATAAAACAAAGAAGATCTATGTTTTCTGAAATTTGCTTTGAATTTCTTTGTTATTGAAAACAGGTACTAAATGTAGATCTTTTGGAAAAAAAAAAAGTGCCATAATGTGATCTTTCAGAAAGTGGGGGATACCTTTATATTATGACCAATGAATTTATACCCAAAAGATTTTACATTTATTTACCGTCCTAACTTCAGTCAATTTTTATACTGGGACTTCAAAGTTTGTTTTTTTTTCTAATTTTAACTCTGTCTTTCCTTCTACCTTTATTCCCTGCTTTCTTCTACAAGGAAGCAGTTTTCATAAATGTAAATTTTTACCTTGTAAAAGATTGTGGAGAACTACTGGGAACATAGAAATTCAGCAGAGAGAATGAGACACAGAGAGGTTGTGGACCATCTGAAGAGACCTTTCTAGAAATAGCCCTGATGAAAATCGAGCAGCACTTTTTAAAACTGTAGTGTCGGAATCAATACTAAGATTTGTCAGAAAACCACTTAATACTGATACATCTAGATTTGAGAGGATTAGCACGGACCGCTTCATGCCTTATTAGGGGATTTAAAATGTATACAATTATTCTAGTTTCGGAGGAATATGTGGCAGTTCCCTTAATCCACATACTTGAGAAATTTATAGAACTAGAATGCTTAAGGAAGGACTTTGGAAAATGAGACATACTAGCAATGTTTGGCAAGAACAAAACACATTGAAAAATGAGTTGTATTTTAGATTTATAGATTATCACTTTACTGGGACCTTACTATTGAGTGAGAAGAAGTTGCAGAAGGTTGATTGAAAAATTAACAATTTAGTAAATCTGGAATATGTATTATATTATTTACAATAAAGGAATCCCCGAAAGAGTATAAAAAGGAGGATGTTGTAACAATAAATGATACAATTTAAAATGTAAATCAGGTTTCCACTTTATGCCTAAGAAGCTGGAAAGTGTCACTTCATAACAACAAAAAAAAAGCAAGATATTCTAAAAAAATGGTAAGAAAAAATAATTTCTGAAATCTATTAAATAGTTGAAGTTACAGAGCAACGGGATAGCCTAAAGTCTAAAGAAAGATAGATGAATGTAAGGAGACACAGAGCCCAAGGACTGGCTGACATATTACAGAAGTCAAAAGAAAGATAGTACTGTGTTACAAATAAGAATTTAGTTACAATTTCTTTTCAAGATTAGACACATATTCAACTATATTAGGTATTGTTCTATAATTTTCCAAAATGTCTTTTCTCATTTCATTTCTACCAGCAGTGCCTGTTGCTCTAAATTCTCAGTTTCATTTGGTATAGTAAGCTTTCTTCTTCTTTTTTAATATAGCCATTCCATAAATTGTATAGTGGTTTCTCCCAGTGTTTATAATTTAGATATTGGTAATAACTAATGAAATCAAACACCTTTGCAAAAATTAGTTGCCATTTGCATGTCTCTTTTTTGAAGTGTTTGCTTAAAATTCTTCTATGATTTTTTTATATAGGTTTCAAGTGTACAATTCCATAAGATGTCATCTTTATATTGCATTGTTTGTTCACCACTCAAAGTTAAATCTTCTATCATCATATATCTGACCCCTTTACCCTTACCTATCTTCTCCTCTATCCATTTTCCCTCTGGTAAGCATTAAATTGTTGTCTGTATCTATGAGTCTGTGTTTATTTACTTGTCTTGTTTGTTTGTTGCTCTTAGTGTTATATCTCACATATGAGTGAAATTATATAATTCTCAGTTTTCTCTGTCTGACTGATTTCACTTAG
>NW_011888802.1:8385333-8388048 GCF_000151845.1 Pteropus vampyrus | reverse complement strand
TTCCACATGTTTTTTTCCCCCCTTTAATTCCAGTTAAAAATGTTCTTCCATTTAACCTTAGAATTTATCTGGTTTCTTTGGCCATTATCTTGTGGTAATTTTTGAAAATTTCCTCAGTTCCAGATGAAAGACATACACAAAATAAATTTCCTATCGACAAAAGGCAATGGAAGGGAATAGAGAATGATTTAATTTAATTTTATTCATCTCAATTCTTTAGTTCATTCAACAAATATATATTAGGTACTTCTTCTTGATAAGGTACTTGGATAGATTTTGATGATATAAATAAATATTAAAACAGATTTAAATTTTAAGATGCATATGTTTTAGTAGGACAAATAGTTAAGCAAATTAGTGATTGTAAAACAATGGTAGAATTGCAACGGGAGCTATTACTGATGATAGAAAGGAGAGAAAAACTGATGAAAAAGGACAATCTAATATTTGCACCTTGGCTAAAGTTAGGAACATGAAGTAAAGGGCTGATTCATTTCAGAAAAGGAAACAGTGTTTGAAAAGCCTGAGACATAAACATAAATGACATATTATGTAATCAGAAGAGTATAGACAAGACTTACATTTTTATTAATGATTGAACGAGATATGACCTGACTGGTTCTTTGCAGAAAATCACTATTCAACTTGGACATAAAGCCAAAAACAGCATTGGTGAACAAAAAGAAGTAAGCAGATTTAGGTGAAGGTGCATGTTCATCGGAGGGGAATTTTACAAAGCACATTCCAAATTTTGTTGATTATACTCTGAAGAAAAATGCATCGTCAGTGAAGCATATGAGAAGGCAGTGGTAGTGGAAAGTCCAGTTTTGTGGCCTGAGAAATTAGAGAACTGAATGTGAAGATTCACTGGTTGGACAAAGAGAGGAGAAAATTGTGAAAGGAAGAGCCCCCAAAGTCTCAAATTATGTACACCATATCTCTGTTCAAACTCTCAAACATGCATGTCTGGAACAGACTAAAAAACTCAACTAAAAATGGAAAACCTGAAATGAGACTGGAGATGTAACCCAAGAAACAATTTCTGATTCAAGTCCAATTAACCTTTTTCCTGTTTAGAAAAAAAAAAAAAGTGCCCCTCACATAGGAATGCTATGTTTTTATAGGATTTGACATTTTCAATGATCAAACTACTAAAAACAGAATACTATAAACAGAATAATGCCTTTTGTTTCCAAAGACTATCGATATACTAGCATGATGCGAAAATAATAATAAAAGCGAGTTATTTCATGGCAAACTTTGTGGGTCAGGTTAGGACTGTAATCCATGAGTTATCTCAGGGCGAATGGAAAAAGGGATTAAAGTATTTGAATGCTAAAGCAAAAGAAACAAATCTCAACAGAGAAATCTCCACAAGTTGATATCATTAATTTTTTAGGACTCAATCTAAAATTACCTGGTATGGTAAATGAAAAACATTCTCAAAATAAAGTAAAATAAATGAAATCAATAACAAGATGATTCTGATATGAATATCAGAAAACATGTTAAAGTAGGTATCATAACTACCCTAAGTAAAGTTTAACACAATACACTCCTGTCGAAGGAAAAGAGGCATTCTCAGCAGACATAAAGAAAGCAAATGGAATTCTAGACCTAAAAAACACAATATCTAAAATAAAAAGTTCACCAGATGAACTTAACAGCTTAAAGGAGAGGGCAGGGGGAAGAAAAAGTGACCTTAAAGGTAATGCAATAGAAATTACCCAATGTGAAGAACAAAAATGAAAAAATATATATATACAGTAAACAATGAATAGAGCTGGGCTAGTTAAATTCAAATAGTCAAACATCTATAAAGTTGAAAAGCAGAAAGAAAGGAGAGAGATTGGAGGGAGAAATATATCTATGCAAACATATGCACAGGTACATGTGTGCACACAAATATATACACATATATACATGTATATCATAACTTAAAGATATAATTCCTGGAATTTTTCCACATCTGATTAGATACATTTTCAGATTCAGCTCATAGAATTTGATTCGACTGATTTTTTTAGTTTGCTTTTCATTTTGTCATTTTGAAAATCTGTATGTGTGTACATTCTATATATAAATATATAAACACATGCATATATATTTGTATACATGTATATATATACATGTATATATATAACACTAACATATTTATATGCATATATGTATACACATACACACATATATAAGATTTAATACTGTTATGAAATTTAATTTTGTTAATCAACTAAACTATATACTTTGCAACAAGAACATAGGCATAAATATATGGACCAATTTTCTTGATTTTATGCCCAGTTTGCCATTGCTTCACCTTGAATTCCCCTCTTCTTGCCATTGATGCGCAATAATTGAGGATGAGGCATCCGTATCCTCCAAAATTAAATCTTTAAAGGCAATAGAGAAGCTGATGCTCTGACTGGAAGATATCCATGTGGAACTGTCATTTCCAACATGAGGCTAGCCATTATTTAGGTTGGTTGTTTGAAATAGTAGTATATTTTCTTCAAATCTGAGAGACCGCCAAAATGGTCCTTTATTAATTGATCAATCTCTTTTATCGTTCTTAACAGTTGGCAATGCTAACTTTGGACCCTTCATTGAGGTACTTACTGCCCTAATATTCATTGTAAAATTTTATTTTCCGATCTAGGGTACAGGTTTCCCTTACTATATGAAAATAGAGTGTTCCTATGAAAACTTTTGTAAATC
>NW_011888802.1:8371254-8383458 GCF_000151845.1 Pteropus vampyrus | reverse complement strand
TACTTGTCTTGTTTGTTTGTTGCTCTTAGTGTTATATCTCACATATGAGTGAAATTATATAATTCTCAGTTTTCTCTGTCTGACTGATTTCACTTAGTATGATAATCTCAAGTTCCATCTATGTTGTTGCAAATGGCGGTATTTCATCTTTCCTTATGGCTGAGTAATATTCCATTGTATATGCATACTACCTCTCTACATCCAATCACCTAACAAAGGGCACTTTGATTGTTTCCATGTCTTGGCCATCGTGCATAATGTTGCTATGAAATCAGGGTGCATGTATCTTTACAGATTTATGTTTTCAATTTGGGGAGCGGGTAGATACCCAGAAAAGGGATTACTACATCATATGGTAATTCTGTTCTTGATTTTTTGAGGAAATTTCATACTGTTTTTCATACTGACTCTACCGATTTACATTCCTACCAGCAATGCATGAGGGATCTTTTGTTTCCCCCACAACCTCTCCAACACTTGTTATTACTCATCTTGTCGAAAATAACCATTTTTACAGATGTGAAGTGGTATCTCATTGTGGTTTTGATTTGCATGTTTCTAAAGCTAGTGAAGTTGAGTATCTTTTTGTATGTCGTTGGCCATTTGTGTGTCTTCTTGAGAGAAGTGTCTGATATAAGATTTATGCTAAAAACTACAAAAGAGCCAAAGATCCAAATAAAATGAGCTATGTATCATTGTCACTAATTGGAATATGTAACATTGTTCATTTTCCCCAAATTGATGTAATTATTTAACGTAATCCCTCCAAAGTCTTAGTATTTTTGGTCAAAATTAACAACCTGATTCAAAAATGCATGTGGAAATTAAATGGAACTTCAACAGTCAAAACTATTTTGAAAAGGAGGAACATTGTTCCTTGCTTCAGGCTGCTACCTTTGCCTTTAACTGTTTTTAGAAAAGTCCATCCCAAGCGCTGACCAGCCCTGGGACAACTCTGAGTGAGACAAAACAATGGGAAGGAAACCTTTGTTCTGGTTCTGAGGAAGCTACTAGACAGGCTGAGGCCACAACCACAGGCCTTTGAGAATAGTCGACTTCCTCTGGCACTAGCAACTGAACCAGTACTTCAGGTGACCATCCTCACCATTTCACTGCTTCTGCCAATCTCATATATGGGGAATGGTAAGCAGCCCATTTAAAGCACAACAGTGTACTCTTACCACAAAGGAACAGTTTCTTTCTTCACCAAGTTTTGCCCTGTTTATGGCAAGGTTTTGAATAGATGCCAGTGCTCTGCAAAAGTCAGTTCTAAATCTTTTTTTTTTAAAATTTTTATTATATATTATTTGCAGGTATACAGTATATTGGTTAGCCATTTATATAGTTTATGAAGTGATCCCCCGATTACTCTGTCACCCATCTTGCTCTGCACGTAGCCAGTACAATATTATTGACTGTATCCCCTATGCTGCACTCTACATCCCTATCACTATTTTGTAACTACTAATTTGTACTTCATCCCTTCACCTTTTTCACCCAGCTTCCCTCTGGCAATCACCAGATTGCCTTCTGTATTTATGAGTCTGTTTTTAATTAGTTTCTTCTTTTTCTTCCCTAGATTCTGCATGTAAGTGAAATTATATGGTATTTATCTTTCTCTGTCTGATTTACTTCTCTCAGCATAATACCCCCTATGTCCATCCATATCGTTGTAAATGGCAGCACTTTTTTTTTTATCACTAAGTAATATTCCATCATATATATGAACCACAACTTCTTTATCCAATTGTCTATTAATGGGCATTTAGGTTGCTTCCATAGGATTCCTCAAAAAATTAAAAATAGAACTACTTTTTGACCCAGCAATTGCATTTCTGGGTCCAAAGAAAACCAAAACACTAATTTGTAAAGATCTGTGTACCCCTATGTTCACAGTGGCACTATTCACAGTTCTAACTCTTTTTGCCAGCTCATTAGTTGCTTTTGGGGAGGGGCAGAGCTCTTGAAATAGCTGTTTAACCCCTTACTGTTCTCCTTCTATATACTGAATAAGTATTGACTTGTTTATTTATTGCATACTGTCCCTATCCAAAAATGTAAAATAAATGCAGTGACTTTATTCTGCTCATTATTTTCAACCGTGCCTGGCAATGGTAATATCAATTAGGCAGATCCAAAATAGAACAAAGAAGGAAAATAAATAACAAAAGATGACCATTAAAAATGTTAGCACTAAACTTGCTTAGCAGTCCAGGGAGAATATTCTCTTAGGATGTGGCTCTCCTCCATTCAGTCCTCAGCAAGCAAATTTCCAAGTGGTTCTACAGTTTTCTGGGGATTGTTTATTACATCAATTCAGAGTGAGGAAAAAGCAAGCTGTAGGAGGCACACTATTTCTCAAAGTCTTGTTCCCAAAATGGCACACATCACTTCTTCTCCCATTCCACTTGGCTACATGTCTGAGAAATATAGTTCAGAAGAGTGAATGGATGTTAATAAAGGGCAAGCAGTTTCTTCCATGGGATGATGAGAGTCAGTTTCCTTTCAGATGATTGCTGAAGGAAGAATGTTGATTAGTTTTCTTAGGAAGAGTAAGCTGAAGTGAAATCCAGAAAGAAGTGCATATACTAAGGTCTTGGGTCAGATAAGATTTTGGGATATTTCATATCTGAATGAATACTAGTGTGCGCAACAGGGAGAGTACTAAGAACTGGTATTGGTGAAGTATGCAGGAGCCAGATCAAACAGGATATTTGTACAATATTTTATAAAGATTTTACATTGTATTTGTGTTACAGTGAGAAGCTGCTTAATAGATGTTAACCAGACAAAAAAAGTGAATTGATTTAGCATATTTTCGGGATCACTAACCCTACTGAAAGCAGAATTAACATTAATCTATGGTATACAGAACAACTCAGAAGCTTTGCTCAAGAGACTGACAGTGAAGATAAAAAGTAAATATATGGATTGCAGTGATGTTTAGTAGGTAAAATCAATAGAGAATAGTTAACACAAACTTGCATTTTAGCCTGAAAAAAATTAAGTATATGTCCTCAAATATTTGAAGATATTTGATGTAGTCATGTTCCCTGTTATTATTTTGAGTTGTTCTTTGTACAGTACCTTGCATTTAAATGAATGAGTGCTTTTAGTATAGAAAAAGTACAACACCAGGGGCAAGAAAAGGAAGAATAACTGCTTTGTATGGAGTATATTCAGCTCAATATAAGAAAGAATGACCTGAAAATAAGAAAATGTCCTTATATTAAACCTTATGCCTTGGAAGCCAATATCCTTTTTATCAGAGAGATTGGGTTATCTGAGGTTAGACACTGAATCACAGAGGAAGAACTACTTACTTAGCAGAAGCACTGAAAAGCTCTGCTCAAATTTAATGGACAAGGAAACTTTGTTCTGAAAAGAGGATTTGAAATCATTGCAGACAAAACTGAAGTCCAACATGGGAGCAGGTGCTTGAAGGCCATCTTCCTTTTAGTGTTCACCTGGTTTTCTGCTCAGTGCACAGTGGCAGTGAATTAGTATTAGCAAAAAAAAAGTAGCATATATAATAACAAATGAAATGCCTATGGCAAAAATAAAGAACATCTAAATTTGCATTCTATATATGTAATTCATAATTCTCCTTAATACTTTATATGTAAATACTCTTATCTAAAGAGGCAGTATTTAGATTTCTATAATATGACTCATTTGATGAGCAATACTTTTTTACCTTAAAATCATATACTTTTATGACTAAACCAACCTGAAAATTGATATCTGGTATAAAAACACATTTATATTTTAATAGTGTTTTTGAAAGAGTTATTAGAGTCTTGATTGAAACTATTATCTACCGCATAAATGAGAAAGATTTTTAATTAGCTTTATTGAGCTGGTTAGATAGTGATAAATGATGAAAATCTTTTTTATTTTTGTTTGTTTTTATTATTAAGGTTTGTTTAATGGAATTCAGTACATAACTGGTTCACCTCAATTGTTTAATTTTCAAAGTACATTTTACTGAATGTGCTTTATTAGAAAAATTCTACATTCAAGATAAAAAATCCCCTCACATCCAAATGGCAATTAAATAAAATAGGTCAGGTTGATCCTCTGCCTCAAGGGACAGGAAGAGTGGGTCTGAGTCAAAATATAATAGAAAAGGAGGACATGTGACATAAAGTGAGGCAGAAGAATGTGACATGCTATAAGGGTTTCATTAAAATGTAAAAAGTACATTTCTTCAAGTTGAGGCTCAGATATTAGCATTTGTTCAAATAGAATTTACATTATAGTAGTTGCACAAATTATCAAATGGCATCAAACATTTTCTGTTATTCTTTTTCCCCTTTCTGTTGCAACGACATAAGTGAATTGAGTTTTTTATGAGCATTCTCTGTTGGGATCAATACTGTGTGCGCGACGATCGTCAAATCATACAGCCCGGGGGTCTTAAGTTTTGCTGAGAGGACTGGCCAATGAATTGAAACAGGAACCCTCAGAAGTTGTGTTTTAGCATCTGCTGAGAGTGGATTTTTGAAGAAAATGGTTGTAACATAAGTGTGTTATGTTACTCCAGACAGCCACAATCATCACCTTTCTCCCAATTTCATTTCTACTTAGGTACAAAAAAATCAGAGACTTAAAAAGATTTTCCCACTTGGAACATTTAGAAAAAAAGAGAGAGAGAGAGAGAGAGAGATTTTGACTCATGGATAGTTCTGAGTCAGCCCACTGCTTATTATTATTTATTTTTTTAATTAAATTTTTTGGGGTAACATTGGTTAATACAATTATGTAATTTTCAGGTGTACATTATAATTTGACCTCTATATATTCTGTGATTACCACCCAAAGTCCAGTTTCCTTCAGCTACCATATATTTGATCCCCTTTACCCACTTCACCCTCTCCCAACCCCCCTATATTTGGATTTCAAATCATTAAAAATAAAAATATATTTCAGATTTTATTCTGAAATTCTTAGTATTATCTCACACAAAACACTAGATCCTCTTTTGACTGCACAAGTAGTCTGTTTTAGAAGCTGACATGCTTAAGTTTCCTTATGTTGTGCTTTATGCTATAACCTAGAATTTTTCAACTGGTGGTATCTAGTAGCTAAGGACAAGGAATACTGCTAAACATCCTATAGTGCATAGGACAGAGCTCCACAAAAAGAATTATCCAGCTCGAAATGTTAATAGTGCTGATGTAGAGAAACCTTGCTGTAATTAACAGATGAACCCTCTGTGTGAGATGCCCAGATGCTGATCCAGTGCAATGTATTCACAACCTTCAAGTATTATTTATTAGTATAAATTAATAGTGGTCAGATAATTTTAGTCAAATAATAACTATGTAATTAAGAATACCTTGCATATGTATAACAGTTCAGAGATTTTATCTTTCAAATTTTTATCTTAAAAATTCATCAAAAGAAGACTTAAGAAAGATATTGTTTTTCCCATATTTAGGCAAGGAGAATATTTACGTGAATGTTAGCAATAACAAGCCTTACCCAGCATCCAGGACCTTCCCTTACTCTTCAGGTGCAGGAACTGAAAAGAAGTAAAATAGTTATTAAAGTTACCTTGATAGATAAGAATAAATATGAAAAATGGATCTTTTAAAATGATGTGATACCCCACCCAGTTTTCATTTAAAGGGTAAGCATACCCAACTCCCAGCAGCTCTGAGAGCTGAATACTATCTAATCAAAGCCATCCCCTCTTCCTTTTTCCATCCCACCTCAGCTTCTTCACAACTGATGAGAGCCACCTTACCCTGGGAAATTTCATTCACCCAACCCCCACTCCTGGGGTACCCAGTAGCTGATTGTTTAATAATGTGTCTGTACAAGAGCCTGGCCTCATTTCCTTAAGGGAGGTAACTCTAGCTAGATTTTACCTAACAATACATACTTGCCCAGTTCATTTCCATCTCCTATCCTTTTCATGTCCTCTGTTGCAGCATTTTTCTGAAACACATTCTATAAATTATATGCATCTGGATAATTTTTCTATCTGTTTCTTAGAACTCTAAACTAAGACATTTGTCACTCTCTCTTCTCCTTTACCACATCAATATATAGAGCTATATCTCTGTATGAGAAAACTAGGAAAGATTTAAGTCTGCTAATGAAATAGATTATATGCCAAAGAATGGCAAAACAAAACAAAACAAAACAAAACAACAACAATAACGACAACAACAAAAACATTTTACTTATACAGGCAGGAACTGAGAGAGTAGGATAAACGTGGATCCCAAGAATTCTGGATAAAGAGAGGAAAAAACAAAGTTGGCCCTCAAAAGCAGACTACAGATGGGATGCTAGCGAACCCCATCGTTACTCATTCTTTATCATTGCAGTGTAGTCACTAAACTTAACCTGTGGTGAACTAGGATGGAATACAAGTGGAAAGGAATGCCTGCTTCATGCAATACACCTGGCATTTAAAGAGAGTTTCGAGTTTTGATAAACTTAGGTATCAATAAACTTAGAGTATCAATAAACTCATGAATATTAAATTCAATTTAGAGTATTTGCATAGTGATAGTAACAAGGACAACAACAATAATAGAACAATACATTTATGTAACTATATAGCCTCTCTAGTTGAAAGGTAGGGTGAAAAGGTAGTTGAAAGCATCCCTTTTATTTTTATGTAATTAATGACTTAAGCTCTGAGAATAAGGACTATGCTAAAACCTGAAAGGAGGTCTTACAAGATAATGACACTTTCCTCAGAATCTGCCCTCATCTCTTCATCAGACCAATAATTAGGGTCATGTCTCTATATAGATTGACCTTACAAGTTCTGGGTTTGCTAAGGAAAGAGGATTATAAACCAAAGAAGCTGTATGACCTGACTACCATGGACCTGGGAGGGTAGGACAAGAAGTGCCTCCTGAGGGGACTGGGTTAAAGGAAATGAAATGAGAAGTTGAATAACAGAGTTTGTTAAGATAGGGTTACTCTCCCATTACACAGAGTTTAACATCATAAAATAATTACAAGATATGCTTATAATCCATAGGCAAGGTGGCTCTTAGAGGTTTGGAAAAAGCACTGCCTCATGCTAATGAAATAGAGAGTGAAAGAGAGATCACATAGCACAGACAATTGTGCATGCTATAATGGAAAAAACACTAATTTCCTCTGAAGATTCAAATCTCTCTCACTGGAAAATTCTATTTATGAGTAGTTAAAAGGTTCTCAGGAGTCCCTCAGGGATTCTTTACCTAAGTCAGCGGTGAGAGAGGAATAAACTTTCTTGAGAAGGTCAGTAGTGGCTATTACCCATTAGGCCAAGGTTCATGGTAGGACATGCTATTACAGAATGGTGTGTGTGTGTATGCATGCATGTGTTTCTTTTCTATTAGAAACCTGTACCATGGTTCTGCTAAGTATATGGGTTTTTGAAAAATTTTTATTTTTTATTAAGGTATATTAGTTGCAGGTATGCAACATAGTGATCGAATATTTTATACATTGTGAAATGATCACGATAAGCCTACTTAACATTCATCACCATACACAATTAGAATTTTTTTTCTTGTAAGGAGAACTTTCAAAATTCACTCTCTTAAAAACTTTCAAATATATAACACAGTATTATTAACTATGGTCACCATGCTGTACATTATATCCCCATAGTATAATACCATACGTTACATCTTCCAATTTTTATTTTTAATTCTATTTTTAAGTTTATAGCTTTTTATCATAAATATCTTTTCTCTTGTATTTTTTTTTAATAATACCCCAAATAGGTATTTGGTATATTCAATTTCATTTATTTTAAAAAATTATGAACACTTGGATTTTTTAAAATTATACATTTATATTTAATTATAGTTTCATTGAATTTTAATTATAAATTCCAGCCTGTATGTTTTCTTGTTGTAAACTAATGCTTAGTTCCTTTGCAATAGTTCATGTATGTTTTTTTGCTTATAGTGTACAATATATTTTAATAGCATAAATAAAATATTTAGGCAATATTGATGTATTAAATAATTTTGTTATTTATTTTATTTTAAACTCCACCTGAATATTTATCTTTATGTAATGGGTTAAGCTCTGAGAATAATGGCTTTGTATTTTCCTGTTACCAATATCACTATGTTGGCTTTTGTTAACATTAACTCGTTGAAATATATATCCTCTTTCTTCCTTTTAACCTTCAAGTGCCATTTTACATTTAGGCAAGTTTCTTGTAAATAGTGAAAAGAAAAATTTAACCTTGCTCACTTTGATTCCTTGACAAGGGAAGTGAAAACATTCATGTTTAAGGTGGTGACTAATATTTTTTGTTTTTATTCTTCCTATTTCAAAAAATGGTTTATTCTTGCTGGCCATTTTATTTTTTTATTGTACTTTTCATTTTTGAAGTAATTATATAGTACTTATATTCTATTTCCATGTACCCTGAAATTTTATATGAACACATTTAAAATATACTTTTATCAATGTCAAGACAATATTTTATATGGTTTCACTTCCAGAAAGGCACAATCTTTACTGTTTTTTCATTAATTAGCCCAACTTTCATGTCCATGGTTCTGTTATAGTAAGTTAATGCTTTAATGATCTTTGTTGGTTTGTGAATCTCTTTGAACTAGAACTTTGCATTATTTCTGTCTCATTCCCCAATGTCAAAATAGTTCATGGCATGCAGGCTAAACTTAAGGGAATATGAGTAAAGATTATTTCCTAGGTCCTATTGCAATGAGTTTCAACTCTCTTCAAGAGTTGTCTTTTATAGTACTGATTTTTTACTCACCAGTGAAAGGGTTCCCACTTTAGTTGATCTGGCTAGGAAGCACAACACCATGATTGTTGATTCTTTCTCCAAATAGTCCTCATTGTTCCTATTCCTCTCCTGATTCCAGCATATATTTGAATTACACTTTCATCTAGGTTGTAGTTGGATTCTGTTTCTCCATTGTCTATTTATCACCTCCCCTTTTCAAATCTTTCTCAATCCATGTCTCCTTAGAATTTAATTAACGCTTAACTTTCAATTCCATTCCATGCATATAAAACCTGGAGATTTTGAAGCTACATTCAGTAATTATCAGATACTTATTACTAAACAATAAGAATCCAGAAGATTTAGGCAATGGTTATATTTCCAAAGAACATTCGAAGTTTAGCATTGCCTATATTGAAACTAAACATGGGCTTGGGTTGTTATAAAAATGTGTTTTCACCTTGAACAAAGTTAATTAAAAGATCATGGCCATTCAAAGAATGTAAGGTCTCACCTGACCCAGGATTAAATTCTCACAGCTGCAGTTATGTGTTTATTTATGAGCACCACAGCCTAGAGGAACATTGATAAATTTCAGTATATCCAGAGAAGTATGTTAAAACAGTTAATCATGTATTTTCAGGAATAATTGAAGAACCTAGCAGTATTTAATTTAGAAAAGAGAAATACTATAGGGCCTGTAATAATTATACTCAAGTGTTTGAATATATTTCCTTGAAAAATTAGACCATGTTGCCTCAGTGAGAGGAACTTGTAATAATAATTGAACTCATAAAGAGATAGAAATTAATTCATCACGTGAAAGAACTATTGGTTATCCATAATTTAAACTAGCCTACTTGGAAGATTTTGAATTTCCTGTCAGTGGAAACACTCAGGTTGGATGGCATTTACTGAGATAATTCAAACATATAAAGGTGGTGTTGGACTGTGTGGTTGATCCTTTCAGATCTTTTACAACCTAAGATCAAGAGTCTATGAAATATCTTTCAGTCTCCTCCTCTTATTTCTATTCTTCTCAGATATTATTTTTGAAGTTGCTATAGATTTATAATAGAATTATAGCATTCTAATGGGATAATTTTTTTCAAAGAACAGATGAGTAAACTGAAGGCAGCAACACAGGTAACTTGCATAAAGTTCCATATGGAAATTCAGTAATGGAAAATACAGTAGGTTAGAAACTTAATCCAAATTTAGAATGATTAAATTTATTGGAGGTTCACAAACTTAAATATAAATATGATAAAATAGAAAGTTACTTCATTGAATAAGTGGAAGTTTTCATTTATAGATAAAAAAGTAATTGCCTCAGAAGAAAAGATTCTCTATCATTTAAGGATAGCCAAGGGCCGCTATGTCTTGACATCTTGTGAAATTATATTTCTAAATTAATTTGTTACTGTTATTAAAAAAGATAGAGTTAAGATTAGGTTTGGAGTTATTCTTAAATTGATAAATCAAATGATTGGGTGGATAAATATTTAGTGATATCTTACTCTACGTATGACATTGATAGGACGATGCATTGTTTATTTTAGCAATGTTCTAAGAAAGGAATTATTATCCTATAAAAATGGACAAAACTTTTATCCATCATGAATATTTTCATAAGGAAAGTAATACGTGCAAGAAAAACATGAAACATCCAAGATATATACATACAGGAAAATGAGATGATGGGAGAAAAAATGCTGTTAGGTCACTTAGATCTGACAGCAAGCAGGGATGAATTTAATCCCAATATTTGGACAGTCACTCTGACATGGGAAGCTAAGGGAAATAGTGAAGAGAAGAGAGGTGTTACTGAAAGAGTCAGTAACAGGCAATATTAAATTTTGAATGCCTTTTGGAAATATAATTATTGTCTAAATCCTCTGTATTATTATTGTTTATAGGAGAGATCGAGGAATGATAAATGCATTCATAATTGTGGGATATAGGAAAGAGGCAAGAAAGTCTGGAGAAGAATTCTAAGAAGCTTTCTAAAAAAAATGTGCTAAATGAAAACTCATGAAGGCTCTTTTAGAGAAGACTTAATTAAAATAAAATATATCATTGTTCATTGTTTCTGGAGTCAGATTTGTTTTTATATTAAGTTATATTAAATGTATATAAATTTATATGATATTACAACTTGCAGAGTCTGTATCAAAGAGAAATCCAACATGTTATCAATGATTTTCTTCAAATATGACTCTAATTATGAAATCCAAGTTATTTCCACAGATTTTATTTTATAGTTTATTTTCATCAGGATGTCCCTACAACAAAATCATCTCAAATAATTATATTCAGGAAGTAATTAGGAATTTTGTACCACTGGGCCAACAAAAACAGTGATTGTATTCTACAACACAAAAGAGGTGCAGAATGATTAATTACACTTTGTCACCAGATAAAATGATTAAAACTCTATTATAATTATCATTAAAAAGTAAGTTAAGAATCATGACCTATTATTGAAACTTAAAAAGCAACACAATTTGAAGCAATGCAGGTAATCAACCTCTATTTGAGAACTGTCCTCTTCCTCACACACAAAAAAATGTGCAGAGTTGAAAAAAGTGTCTTTGTTTTTTAGTAGTTCACTGACTCCCTGCTGTATATCTTCACCTAAAGTAGCATTTTAGAACAATTAGTGACTGTAGGGATGATTATAATGTCACAAATGTGGGATTATGACTTTAGCTAAAGAATAAACAGCAGGAGGAGAAAGCCTATTAAGGAGTAAATATCCTATTTCCAAAGAAGAATGGTTTTCAATTAGAAAGAAATGAGAACAAGAGAGAGCAGAAAGACTCAGTTATAAACACTTATGGATTTTTATATTGTTGTTAGTTTTTAGCAGGAAAATATTCCTATTAAGTAAACAGTCCAGTGATAATAAAATATTAGAAGAACATTATGATTTTTGATATATTATCCTTTCTCTTGGGAAAGAAAATCAAATGTTTAGAATGGCAAAAATGATGACAATCAAAGGAAATAAACATTGCTAAACAAGTGTGGACAATATTAAGTATATATGTAACATTAATTTTGAATGACGAAGCATACTTAATAACTTAAATGAAAAGCTCTGCTAAAATATAAGGAAAGCAAAGCGATATCTAGAATCTTGAAATATTACTTCACTTATTTCATATGAAAACCAGATAAACAAGGAGTGAGTAAAATCAAGACCCAGGCTAGGCAAATATTTTTGTTTTAACTTAAATCATTTTTATTTTTTAAATAATGTTGCAAAAAAAAAAAAAAGAGAGAGAAGATGATAAAGATGATAGACACACAAAAAGACAAGGGAATCCATCTAGGTCATAGATAATGTTTTCGAGGAAGTTGCTTCCGAATGCAATTTTATTCTAAAATCTTTTGTCTTTAATATCCTGTTATATATGTGTGTGTGTGTATATATGTAACATATATACCATATATAATATATATACACATAT
>NW_011888802.1:8335723-8370385 GCF_000151845.1 Pteropus vampyrus | reverse complement strand
GAGAGAGAAGATGATAAAGATGATAGACACACAAAAAGACAGGGGAATCCATCTAGGTCATAGATAATGTTTTCAAGGAAGTTGCTTCCGAATGCAATTTTATTCTAAAATCTTTTGTCTTTAATATCCTGTTATATATGTGTGTGTGTGTATATATATGTAACATATATACCATATATAATATATACACATATATGTATCATATATGTGTATATTTATGCATATGTGTGTACATATAGAGAGAGATGTGTATATATATCTAGCAATTAAAAAGAAAATATTAAAATACCTGAAGGATATATAGAATTATTAATAATAAAAAGGAAAAATCTGAAATTCCTAACTCTATGTCATTTTAAGTAAATCCTATTTGCAACAAGAAGATTTTTAGCTTGCAGTTTTCAGGGGGAAAAAAATGGAATTCTAAAAGAGATAAGAAAATCTGATACAATAATGATCGAATTAGGAACTTGAACACCAGAGGGAAAAAATACAAGCAATTCTAGTTCAAGAATGTGAAATCCAAGTCAGTTGTACCTCAAGTAGATTGCCTAACGGAGAGGGTGGTGGGAATTGAGGTTGAAGAGAGTACAGAGTCAGGTTATTGTATGTCAGCTTTTTCGGGAAAACAGAACCAATGGGGGTGTGTGTATGAGTACACACACAATAAAGAAACCGATTTTAAGGAATTGGCTCATGCAATTGTGGAGAAAGTAATTTGTAGGACAGATCAGGTCCTATTTAGGTAGGAGTTGATACTGTAACTGAGGCAGAATGGTTTTCCAGGAAACCTCACTTTCTGCTCCTATGGATTTTTAGCTTATGAGATGAGGCCCATTTACATTACTAAAGGTAACTACCTTTACTTAATGTTAACTGACTGTAGATGTTAACCATCTAGATTAACAGCAGCACCTACACTAGTGTTTGATTAAATAACTAGGTACTATGTCCTAGCTAAGTTGACACATAAAACTAATCGTCACAATCAGGTATTGTCTTCTGGGTTATGTCATGGAATTTGGGGTTTATTTGAAATGCAATGAGAAACTTTTGGTGGGTATAGACAGATGGAAGAAGTCATGGTCGTAAAACTGGGGCCTAACAAGACATTTATATTATGTAGTTATGATGGTGATTTGAAACAGGAATGGCATATTCAAGAACAATAATCAAGTCAGCAGAATATGAACTCATTGACTTAAAGAAAACTTCCCAAGCATCTGAACAAAATTCTCAGTATATTACAATAGCAAGATTCCCAAACAAGTTAAAGTGTTTATTTCTAAAAATGTTTGTAGAGATGATTTACCACAATACTCAAGGAAAAATACAGAGACATTTCTTTAGACTGCAGTTTTGCTTTATTTGCTTTTCAAATGTTTAAATGATAAAAAGAAATTTGGATAAACTCAATATATTTCAATTTTTAAAAATAAATTTGCATTGATTTTTTTCAGTAAAATAAGATTTATTATGGTATCTAATCATTACAAAGATGCTGTGTGTGTATATATATATATATATAAAATGTATATATATATATATACATTAAATATATATATATATAAAATGTATATATATATATACATTAATAGCTAAAACATACATCAAATTTTACTAATATCAGGAGAACATCATTTATATTCCAAGTCAATTTATATGATGGATCATCGACACTGGGAAACTAGATTTACAATTATGTAACACAGGAATAGAACAACAATGCAGGTGTATTAAAATATAAATTCTTTCATGACATTTCTGTCCAGTATTGTTTTTCTTAAGCTAAAATATTATTTCTCTTTTCTAATAAACATTCAGCTATAATGAAATTATGTACTACTATCACCACTGTAATTTTAAACTCATAAAATATCCTTTAATTCATATAAATTATTTTCTTAGTATGAGTTATCTAGCTTTTAAAAATTATAACTCTTTCTATTCATATTGAACTCTTTCTCTAAGAATATTAGTCATTTGCTAATTCAACCACCAAGTAATTAATCTTTGTAATTAATAAAGCATTTAATGGTTTCTTCCCTTCCGTTCTTGGATACTAATCTTTCTTTGGATTGGAAATATGATATTTTGATAGTATCTGTTTTTATTTGGAATGCCTTAGGTAAAAGTAACTCAATTGACTAATTATATTTATAAAAATAGCATATTTTCTGATAAAGAAAATATAGGGCTTCTTTCCAGAATCAGGCAGGCCATTCAACACCAGAATTTTATTTTTTATTCACAATCCTGATTCTACAGTAGGCAATTACATTGACTGCAAAGACATGTGGAAATGGGCAATAGAGAATGATAAAAGGCATAGTGTGATTCCTTTTAAAGGTTATAAGTCCATCATAACTAGTGAACTTTCTTTTGGAATAGATTAGTAACTATATAAATGGACTCAATCATTATGAGGAACTCATAATTGACTACTTTAATGGGAACATACACCACTGCTGAAGTCACAGAGGAACTTAGTTTGTGTGGATGGTTGTTTGACATTAACACTGTACTCCAACCTGACCCAGAGAGACTATCTTCAAAGCTGGTTCCCATGGTATAATTCAACTCATTCTGTGTAGTTGCTTCCCTACTGAGTCCGTCTATAGCTTCTATCTTTGCTTTTGGAGACCTTTGACTTCAGAAGGTACTCTGAAGAAAAATCACAAAGGTTCTAAGAGTTATAGATGCTTCATAACCTCTACTTAAAAAAAAAAAAGTACTTGTGATAATATTGTTAAGGTAGGACTCATTGGTAATACAGACTAAATAAGAAAATTCTATACACAGAATGTCACAGTAAATAATAATTCAAATCAACAAAGTTCTGTTATTTTTAAGATGTTTTTAAAGCATAATTTTAGATCTAGTTACAAAAATGTATAAGTAACTCGCAAATTGTTTCTGTATTTAGTACAATACGTAAGGATTATTCAGAAGCCACAGCATTCTAAATATTGCCCACAAAATCCATAGTAACATATTTTAATATTTCTATTTTTTTTTTGATTTGGACAATTCAATTATCTTAATTTTCTAGAAACAGTATCCTTTGGATTGATCCAAAGATTTTCAATAAGAAGTTAAGGAAATTTTTCAAATGGTTTAAATTGTTTTCATAAAATTGTAGAGGCAAACTAACTTATCTCTTCACTTATGCATTTAACAAACATTATAAGATTTTATAGGAATATTACTAGATGCTGAGAACAAAATGGTGAGCAAAAAGTACAGTCCTGTTTGTATGGAACTTTTGGTCTAACGGATAAACCAGCATTAAGAAAAATAAATAACAATAAAAATACAGCTTTAGATTGAGATATGTTCTAAAGGCAGGCAAAGGGATGCTGTGAAAAATAAGTTAGAAAAATATCCTGATTTTGAATGGGGTATGAGGAGCTGCATCTTAGGGAAATTTATAGTTGCCCTAAATTCTGGTGTTTGAATAAAGTTAGAAAGCCTAATGTTCATTATCAAAGAATTGGCTGTAAAAGGAAGAAGTAATACAGAAAGAAGGGAAACAATGTACAAAGAACCTGTGATGAGAGAAACCACCGCACATTAGTGGAACCGAAGCAAAGTCAGTGTGATTTGAACAGAAGGAACTGAGAGCAGATTAGCTGTAAATCAGAACAGAGAGGAAGGCAATGATCACATCCCTGGGACTTCAAACCTTTTGAAAAAATGAGTTTTTTATCCAAATAGTAATAAAAAGCCAATAGCAATGTTAAACAAGTGAGTAAAATTATCGGTTTAAAAATGTTTTGGGTCTTCCTGTGTATAATGAGTTGGAGAGGACCAGAGTAGATTCACAGAGATCAGCATGAGAAACACAAAGAGGTCAGCTATAGAAATGGCGAAGAAAATCTAATATTTTAGACTTTGTATATTGACTGTGGTTTGTGAGGAGGAAGGATGGGTAAATGGACATCGAATTCTCTGGCTTGTGCTTCAGGATGAATAACACTTATTTCTAATTTTCTTTTTTGGGGGGTAGTACTTTCATAGTAATAATTGGAATTTAGTTTTAGAAATTGCTTGAGATATTGTTGAGACATTCAGATGGGTATATTTGGCAGCTACTAAGGTATATGGGGTGATAGCCCAGGAAGAGTTATTGGCACATATAATAAATGTGGATGTCATCCACTGATAAGGATCACTGAAGCTCTAGTGATAAGACAATTTAAGAGAGCTTGGGCAGATATCATTAAATATCAATGCTTAAAGGCTAAAAAGGCAGCCTGAGGGAGAGGAAGGTGTTCAAATTTGGAAACACAGTTTGCAGGGAGAAACAATTTTCAGCATGTTTGTTGCAGAAGAGAAGTATTAAAAGTGGAGTCTCCTTATTAATGTCACCTCTTGGACTAAGATATTGTTAGAAAAAATGTTTCCCAACACGCTCATTCTTAGAGCTACTCACATGTTCTTATTCAGTTTTATTTTCCTTTTAGTACCTTTTACTTTTAACATACATCATAATTTGTTTATTTATAATATTAACTTTCTATTTTCTCTGATAGCAATGTAAGCTCCAAAAAGGAAGGGTTTGTTGTTTTGTTTTGTTTTGTTTTGTTTTGTTATTTATTGCTTATTTTTCTGTGACAACATCTTGCACATAAGGCTCAATAAATATTTACTGAATGAATGAATGAATGAATGAATGAGTGAATGAGAGTGAATTGTAAGAGAACAGTAATGTGTTTGAAGCCATTTAGTGTATTCTTTGTTGGAGAAGAGGTGAGAAATGGTTTCTGAGTTCGGGGTATCTTAGGACTTTGAAGACTGTTAATATTTCAGAACTTTATCATCTAGGTGATTGGAAGCTGCTATTTTTTTTTTTTAAGAAAATACAATGATAGTAACATTCTCTAGTGCTATTTGTTGTAAAAACAAGAAAACTTCATTGGATTATAGTAAAAGAATTCTTAATATGACTTAGAGATCTATCCTATCGCACAAACGTGTGGAAAAGTAATAGCACTATAAGAACGTATGTAAGTCATTTCATTGCAGTCTTGGTAATTCAAGTAATAAGTAATGAATGGATAGCAAACCTAGAATTAGGAAGCAGCCCAGTACTATGGGCAACATAAAGTGGTGTTTGTATGTGTGTGTTTTAATGTGCAGAGAGATGAGACTTTGGGAATTAGACTATGCTGTTCAAGTATTTTTACGGATTTCAATACATAATTTTGATGATTCCTCCTGGCCTAGTTCTTCTCTGTCTCCAAAACAGGATACCTTTGTTTTATGCCCTTACATACAGTATAGGTATAGGAGCAACTATTTGTCGCTTTATTCCCTGCTCAGTCTTTGAGTAGTTCTACCCTGTAAACCCACACTCAGAGATCTGAAACTTTGTGTTATGATGAGTCCACTCTCCAATTTCATTTTCATATTGAAAAGACAGAAAAATGAGGAAAGAAAATTGCATTCTCTTCCTTGAACTAATAGAGGTGATTTTGGCATTTACCTGCTTTTGTAGGAGACCATAACCTCATTCACTGGGGAATACTTCTTGTAATCATTTTAAATTTTCTTCCTGAATGCTTCTCGAATTAAAATGTGCCCCATCCCATGCCCCCAAAAAAGGTGATATCACTCAAATAATTTATCAGTATATTGAACTCAGAGTATATAACAAGAAAAGAGAAAAAGAAATATAAGTATCCATTCATACTTAGCTAGGGGCTTGGCAATAAGTAACAAAACCAGGCACTGAAACTGGAAATAAACCATTATATGAAAAATATACTTTCTTAAGCCCAATGAGAAATAAAACTTCCATAATAGCCAGGACAAAATTTAGCGATGATGCTTCTATCCTATTATTCTAGTCAATTCTAGTTGCCGTTCTCCCTTCCCGCCTTACCCCAACCCCACCACTGCAATCTGGGATCCAGGTTAGCAGATAGCAAACAAGAGTGAATTTGATGGTTGTAATTTGGCATCTTCTTTTATATTTAGGTACTTCATCATCTATTCATTTAATTGACAATTCCTGGGAACCACTAAAATGTCAGTGATTTTTTAGGTTTTATTGTGAGTTAGCAAAAACATTCCCCTCTCTATCTCCAAGCACATTTTCTTGTCTGTCAAGTTTTCCATGTGTAATGCTGTGCCTAAATCTGTGGCAATGTTGTAGACACATTATGTAGGTTAAGAGTATGACCTTCAAAGTCACAAGTGAATGTATTTTAACCCTATCTCAGCCACTTTCTATACACTTTAGTTTTCTCACTTTGAAAATATAGATACCTATCGCATATCGTACTTTTTAAGAGTCAGTGACATAATTCATGTAGGACATTTGTTACGATGCCCAATTTGTATACAGCCCTCAAAATGGTATGCTGCCATTACTATTAGCATAGTCAGGCTTATTTTCAAGATACTAAATTGCAAATGTATCACTAAATGGGGGAGAACGTATAATCAGCAAACATGATTCAGTCAAGAGAGTTCAGATAACACTTTTTATTGCTGTTTCTTTATTCACTATTTCTAGAAAACCTGCCGCTTTCATCTGAGGTGTATTTATGTCTTGCCATAATGTATATTGCACATTTGTGTCACCACATTTCCTGGCATTTCTTCCACTCTTAAGGTGCATGTATTCTCTACAAAACCTCTGAAATTACAATAGTAATGCATCCTATGTAATAAAGATCTGAAAAGTCGTTTTGTTCATTGTTTTCCTAGTATAATGTAGGGAACTAAGGGAGTGAGAGGTAGGAGTAATCAATTTTGCTATGAGGAAGGGAGCAATAAAGAGAAAAAGATGACTTTGAGCAATGGCCTATGAGGCAATACCTTAAAGGAGACACCAGTCAGGAAGCACAAAGACTCTACAAGAAAAGGTAAGAGAAACAAACTCAGAGCCTAACAGCCCCAGAGAAGAGCAGATTCAATGAAAACAAACAAAGAAACAAATAGTATTTTGATTTCAACTGTATACCATGTATTTATTAACATTTCATAACTTCTTAATAATCATTCAAGACATGGGTCATAATAAGTCTTGAATGATTATTATGAAGTCTCCATTATAAACTATTATCGAATTATTATTCACATAACCAAGCCCAATTTCGATAATTATTTATATTATTATTTGTTGAATTACCGACAAAATTTATTTGAATCATTTCATTTAAAGAATTGTTTATAAGTATATGTGATTCTATCTCTAGGAATACCAACATTCAGGAAAGAATAACTTCATTGTATACTCAAGAAGTATGGAAATTGTATTAGTGTTTCTCTCTTTTTACCTATGTAGAGAAAGGTGTAGATTCTATAACACATATATTATTAAAATTGTTTCCCAGTCAGAAATAATTTAATATGACCTAACAAAATTTAGAAGACAGAAAATTTAAAGATCACTGAATGCAAACTTTTTTTGCCCATGAACAATGTAAAGTGAAATACATATGTCATTGGGGTCGAATCATTCATAAATAAATATATTTACATTTATGTGTCTATTTATGTTTATATTTGTATCCATATTATTACTATTAATATTATTTAAGATATTTACTTCTAAACAATGCATTACCATTGTAACATAAAATAGTATAATATTAAATTTTATTTTCAATATATTCTTTAAAATATATCATGGTTCTTATGCTTTTTAAATTCTAGTTTATCAATTTTTCTTTACTTAATAGCTTTTATATCATATTGCTTCTTCTATATTCTCTACATTTTCTGTTTTCTTTCCTTTTTTTGAAAAATATTTTACTTGCTGCCTCATGATTCATTCACTCATCTATAGATTAAATGAGGAACAATAAAGCTAATTTTAAAAAAGAATATAAATATCCTGTTTATTCATGTGACTATAGCATCATAACCTCAAGCAAAATCTCCATTCTTTATTAAAAAAAGTGATTAAATATGCCTCCTAATATTATTGCATACTAATAGATGGATGAATAGATGATAGATGATAGGTAGATAGATAGATAGATAGATAGATAGATAGATAGATAGATAGAGATAGAGTCAGGTTTATTTAATCATTTTATGTAATTATCACTAATATTTATTAAATTACTTTAGTCTTTTTACTACAAGATGTTTATATTTTATTTTTCAGCTTGAAAAGCTATCAGCTGCAAGTAACAAAAAATCTAATTAATAGGGGCTTAACTATGCAAATTTATTATCCCACTTAACAAGAAGGCTAGAGGGGGTGGTTGCTGGCATCAATTTGTTCGCAAATTATCCAGGATCTGTTCTTTCTCTTTTATTCTCTTCTACAACTCTAGCCTTTGGTCTTTTGCCATCCCTTTGTCACCTCATGATTACAGTAGTACTACCACAATCTCTAGCATCAAATCTGTATTTCAGGTAGTATGTAACAGTAAGAGTAGCAGGATAAAGTTCCCCTCCTGGACCTTTGTAAGGAAATAAAAGTTTTGCCAAAAGTTCCCCAGCACACTTGCTTTTAATTCTGTTGTCTGAAGCTGGACGCGTCGTTGCCTTGAACAAAGTCAGGGAAGAAAAGGTGATTGTAAACCCATTTTGACCAGATAATGGACTGTGCCTACCATAGTGTCTTCTCTGCATATACTAGTATTTGTAACTTCTGGACTCTATGACAACTATGGCACTTTAATGTATCTTCATATGATTGTGTCTACTACTATTGAAAAGTTTGCAATAGAATTAATTGCATCATTTTTTTTTTCGTGCTTTATCTTAACAATTACCTTTCTGTTGTGCTCTTAGGCATTAACAATGATTGATTTAAAGCAAAGGAACAGGAAAAACCATACTATCAGTCAGTTCTTCTTAGTAGTGGTCATTTGGTGAATTAAATGATATCTAACAATCTGCTGTTTATTCATCTAACAATCTGCTGTTTATTCTTTTACAAATGTAGATACTAATAGCACATTTACTTTTTTTTTTATTACTGGTGAATTTATATAGATTTTTAATACTACCAAAGACCCTTAATAAAGCACCAAATTTTTACCAGATTTTTAAATAGTGTTAAAAGTGATGAAGTACATGAAACCAACTTCTTTTGCAAATACAATAATTATAGCACATCTGGCATCATTTCTGCTGGCCTTGCCCTGCTGTTTTTTCTCAGTGGAGACTTGAGCTCCAGATGTTGCTGATGCAGTTGGATGGTCACCCACAGTCTATCACCCCAAGGCACAAGGGCCAGAGCCAAAACTGAATCAAAATTCCTGATGCCAAAAATTTTCAGAACAGCTGAGGTGCCTTGAAAACAAATGATCAGGTCTTAAATGACCAAAAGTCAACTATATAGAAATTATTTTATTTATAAAAATATGCAAATAAGTTATACATTACCTAATTTGTTTCTATAAAACACCCGTAATTTTTATTATGAAATTTCTTACTCATGATAAACTATAATGTTATAAATATTTCTTATTCGATTCTCTAGATACAACAGAAAATTTTTATTTAAAATAGAATAAACATCTATACAACTGATACATGGTTTATCTAGAAAGTAATATTGCTTAAGATATTATGAAACACATTTATTTTTCTGACTTAAGTTTTATTTTAAAAAGTAAAATATATGTAAATGTATATATATTTATGTATATTTTATATATATTATATAGTTACCTTTCTTGTCTCAACATTTTAATAAATATACTTTAACAAAACTAATTGCATGCTGAATTTTTTGTGTGTAGAAATAAAGACTATGAAGTGAGGTATTTAATAAAATGGTAAGTTTTCATCAATTCTAGCATTTATGCAATGTTCTCTTGACAAATAGAGATAGTTGTGAACATATTTTAACTTGACTTCATTTTACATTTATACAGTTTGAGGTATAATTTTTCTGTTTGCTCTTTCATGGATCTCTAGTTATCTTTATTTACTTTTGTTTGGAGTTATGTTATGAAAAATTTAATTAGCGTATATATTTTTCTTTCTTATAAATTTGTGATACAAGCAATCAATCTTTACACTTCATCATGTTCTCATGAATTAAATTAGTTGTCAAGTGAGAAGAGTATCAGTTCAAATGCTTGATTGTGCAATATGCACATTATAATAGAAGAATTACCTTAGTCGATGCACATTCATCATTTTCAAGGGTCTTTTAAAAAGACATAAGCAGATGTCAGACATCTGGGAATTTCAGGTGATAAGTTATTTTGAGAAAAATAACTTAAACTTTGAAGATAAAATGAAATTGTTTAGTTACCTTATGCTAACATGTAATTCTAAAAAAAAATGTTAGAATAAGAATTTTCTTGCTTAATGCTTTTATATATTTTGGACATAAGGCTCTATGTTTTATAGGCTTTGTATGCACATCAAGTAGAACAAGAATGAATGAGAGAGAGAAAAGAAGGATGAACTCTTTGAGTTTTAACCATGTATGTTATCCTTAATGATTATTCTAAATTCCCCAGGACTAGATTAGTGGACCAGAACAAACTGATTTGGGGAGACTAAATGTACAAAATAAAGCAGACTATTTCTCTTTCTATAAATGATAGGTAAGGACAATGTTAAGCATGTTTGGAGTAGGAAACCAGAAAGATTGGATAAAGTAATTCAAGCTAAAATTTATTAACTGCTTTATATATTTATATTTATTAAATACTTTATATAGTTTATCTTACATAATCCTCTTTCCAGTGCTGTGATACTAAGCTTTACTGTTATTTAAATTTCAGATGTAATATTACTGGGGCTATGCATGGTAATTACCATGTCAACAGTCGTATAACTACTAAGTGCCAGAGATTTGAGATTTGAATATATTCGGGATTTGAATATATTCATGTATTCAACAGATGAGTTAAACTGGTGCCAGGGCACTGAGGATATAAAGTCGTACCATCATTGATTGTACATTCTACAGGAGGAATCATAGAGTCAACTAATAAATAGTTAATATTTTAAGTGATGATAAAAAAAAAATAAAGAGAGGATAAAGAATTAAAGGAACAAGGCTTACCGACACCTGTAGAAGAACATTCTCTGAAATGAAATTAGCAAGTATAAAGCTTATGCGTTCAAGAAAAAGCTAGGAAGTCAAGAGGCCTGCATTAGGATTCTGGTGGTGATAGGTATAGAAATTGATTAGACGAGGCACCAGATAGTGTATGTTCTGTTTTTACAGACCACATAGCAGGGACTTGAAGTATAGTCTGACATAGGAACACATTAGATAATTTTGATCCAAAAAGGCTTATACCATTGCTTATATTTTAAGCAGTTAGTCACCTGGCTATTGATAGAAGTAGGACTGAAGAAGGGGAGAAAGTAGAAGAGAGACCATATAAGAGGCTAATTGTCTGGGAGACGAAATGTGTCTGCATGGATGAAAATCATAGTGGTGGAAGTGTCTAAAACTTTGCAACTATTTTGAAAAGAATCTATAAAAGTTTTTCTATTGTTTTAGATATTAATGAAAGACAAATAGAGACACCAAGTAAGAAGTTTGATTTTGAAGTCTGGAGCAATCTAACATAAAAATCCTGATGATAATGATAGTGATTGTAATAGGAAAGACCTCTGCCCTGGATTTAGATGATATTGCCTGGACAAAGAGTGCAGGTATAGGACAGAGCCAAGGACAAGACATTAGAGGATGTTGACCTTTCAGATCAAGCTGAAAATAGGAGATAGGAAAAGGAAGTGAAGGTAGAATGGGCAGTGAGTTCAAATAGGAACAAGTGGAAATGCTATCTTAAAAGAAAGATGAGAGAATTTATTTTATTTTCTTTTAATGTCATTAAATAAATGGTGGGTTTTGTTGACTATAACATGAACAATACCTACAGAAAAGTGGGGAACATGAGTCAGTTTGAGGTGAGTTAGAATGAGTGGAAAATAAGAGAAATAGGATGCACATATAGCTTTTGCAAAAGGGAGTAGATTAGAGCAGCAGTAACTGATGTGGGCTGTGTGAGTGAGTTTTGCTATTGGTGTTGACATTTTGTGGAGGGGGGTTATTTTCATATCTAATTTTGTAAGTGGACTAATTCTGAGTAAAATAATGATTGGTGCTATAAGGAAAATAAGAATAAATTAAGGAGCAATGTTATTCTGAAAGCTAGAGGAAATGATCCAAAGAACAGAGTACAAGAGGAGTGATTATTTTTTGATAAGTGAAAGTATATTTTTTAAAAGGTTTTCTGTTATACTAGGAGGGAAAAACGAGCAGTGGTAAACATGCAGGTAGGATTGTAGGTATGATAGATAGGCTGGATGATGCTACCCACCCTAAATTCCCATGGCTTGATTCCTCAAATCTGTGAATATGTTACTTTACATACCAAAAGGAACTTTGAAGATCTGATTAAATTAAGATTCCTGAAATGTAAAATAACCTGGATTATCCTGATGGATCAAAATGTGATCATAAGGTCCCTAGGGGAGGTAGGAGAGTCAGGATAAAAAGGGATACATAAAGATGGAAGAAGTGGTCAGAGTAATGTCATTGGTAGAAGAGGCTCATGAACCAAGGAATGCAGGGAGCCTCTAGGAACTGAAAAAGATAAGAAAACTTTGTTCCCTAGAGCTGCCAGAAAGAATGTTGTCCGGCTGACACCTTCATTTTAGTCTCTTATGACACACTTTTGCTATTATGAACCCTTGAACTGTAAGAGAACGCACTTATGTTATTTTAAGCCACTAAGTGGTTATTTGTTAGCAGTAGAAACTAATACACTGGGTTTGGTCATAGGAAGATAAGGCAATAACAACTAAACACTTCTTTCCTAGATAAGATGGTAGAGGATAATGAATTGGAGGTAAGAGTACAAAAGAAAATGTATAAAAATTTTTTATCAAAAGCTGGAAATTATAACCAAAAAGGAACAGAAATTCTCATGAATGGATGAGAAAATAGTCTCATCTTTTGTGTGTTTTATTAACCGATATTCAAAAGCTTGGATGCAGAGTAAAGAGGCATTTGTTATGACTATCTAGAATTATTTTTAATGTGGTAAAATATGACGTAAGATACACAAGCGATCTGAAAGCATTGGCAAGTGAGTGAATTTTATGATAAGCAATAAATCAAGTCTAGACAAGAAGTGCTGAAGCCAGAAAAGTCTTGAATAGTGCTCCAAAAGGTGATGCCACATGGTTTAGAATTGAAGAGGCTTATGATTTGTAGAAGGGAGGGGGATTGAGTGCACAATCTAGGATACAGTAATTAGACAGTGGGTAGCAGTGATGTGCTAAAGAAACAAGAGTTAAGGATTTGGGATGATTTCTCATGTTTATTTTACTTAGTATATAAAATTGCTAATAATGGTACCAAATTAGAAAAAAAATTTTGAGTCAGGAACAAAATTTTTATTTAAGGATAGTAAATCACCAAGAAGTCAACATATGGCAACAAGAAAGAGGTAGAGAAAGTGGTATAGTGACATTTTTCAAGAGGAGCAGATGTTATTATAAAGGAGTAATTTTTCAGAAAGGAGGAATTAATGATTTATAAATTCACAATAAGAAATGAGTGATTTATTTGAATATATATATATGTTGGTTTTTAAAATGTGTATGAAATCAATTGTTAAAAATTATCATTAGTGAGATAATGAAAGACTAACAACCTCTTTTCATAAACAGTACATATCACAATGATAAAGGCAACAGCATTACATTACTCAGAAATTATTAATGTACCAATCGTTTATTTTTACTAGAAATTGAAAGACAGATATAATGAGGAAATGATTATTCATAATAATATGACAAGGATCTGCTTTAATCTATTAAATTTATAAAAATTTCTAATGGTATGGTTACAAATAGATGCTATGGTATGCTTGATCATCTATTTTAATTTATATCTCATAAGGGACCCCAGAATACTTCTACTAATTGCAATACCCAAATTGATGCTAGAATAATAAAACGCACTGTGAAGAATGAATTCAAGCCTGCAGTGGAGTCTTTATCACACTCTTAAGTAGAGAAGCTTTGGACAGATATGGACCCCAAAGAATTAAAGGAATCCTCAGGAGCAGGCCATCCAATAAAAAATTCATTTCTATTAAATTTTGGCAGCTCAGGATTTGAATCTTGGGAATTTTTAGTAGACCATAAAATTCTCAATTAATTACATTATTTAAAGCATTTTTAATTAAAATGATCATTTATCTTTGATTAAATATAAATCAATATCTCTTTTGTAAACTCGTAGGTTATTTACAATAAGGGAATAAGTTCATCAAGGAAAATGAGACGAATTTTAACATTAGCTTCGATTTTGCTCCACAACTAAAATTAAGCTACTTGAAATGTGCTGCAACTTCTGTAATTGTAATTTTGTATTGTTAGCATTGTTTTGTGATTGATATTACTAAGAGTGTTTTTCCTAGTGTGGCATTGCTTTAGTCTCCACTGGAAATTAGTTATGTTGTGATTATTCTATTTAAATTGCATATTTATTTCCGAGGATACACATTGAGTACCTTGATGCCAGGTTAGAAAGACAATTTCCAAAGTTATTTTCAGAATGACATATAAGAATTAATTTTTTTCAACTTAAGACATATTTGTTACATAGGTTACAAATTTTATTTCAAGTTTTTTAGGTGAAAAATGGCTCAAGGACAATTTATGCTTTTGAGGGTCATATAATTTTTTTAGCAGAAGTACTGCTGCTTTTATTTGGAGCTTTGTTAAAAACAGGCATCATCATTAAATTCTAAATAAATTTAAAATTATAATAAATAAATATAAATAATAATATAAATAAATGGCAGCAAAACTCAAATGTATCTGTTTTATTCTGTTAACTTCCCTGATCATTGCAGTCTCTCTATAGTCTCCATGAAGCATTAAAACATTTATTTACATATTTATTGATTCCATAGCTGTATAAAAGATATAAAAGGTTAATGAGGATGCTCTGTGTAACTCATCACCTTACCTCCCTAAACATTAGGTATTAAAATTTAAAAGTTAAAAAAATCACATTTTTTCTTTGTTTGGGTACCAGCATTACACACATCTACTAATCATTCTTCTTACAGAGTATTTGCAGAGTATAGGTCTTTGTTTTTTGTTTGTTTGTTTGTTTTTTACAGTGACTGTCTTTCAATAACCAAGGCAATGAGACATAGCTCAGAACCCATCAGGATGAGATGAAGAGAGGAAGTTATTTAATGACATCTTTATGACATATTGGGAACAGGACTCTCTTAGTTGTTTTTTCATCTGAATTGTGATTTTGAAATTTTTACTTTTTGACTGAGGAAACTATGATTTTTAGATAGTATGATACTTTGTTATCTGCAAACTTCCCTATCCTTTCACAAATTTATCTCAATTTAAAACTGATTGTCGCCTGAAGACATCATATTTCTTCCTGCAGTCTGCTCAACAAGAGATCCCCGGTCCCCCAAACCTTAAAGCACTTGAAGTTGTGGAGTGTTTGGACTTCACAGTCTCCTCTCTCCTACAAACTTGTCAGCTTCTCTGAGACAAATACCGCCAGCGTTGTAGTCTTATCATCATTATTTCAACTATTGAGTTCCCGGTTCCTCACCCCCACCTTCATGTATCGACGATTTCAGCTGTCTTGCTTAACATCCTTCAGTGGCTTCCACTGAATCCTCAACAAAACCTAAATACAAATGCTGTCATGATTAGTCCTCTGCTTACCTTTCAACCTCATCCTATACCTCCTCTTGCTCACCAAGCATTATACATATTGGTTGTTTTCCCGAATCTCAAATATGCCTACTTTGTCTCACCTCTGAGTCATTATGCTTGCTTTTTACTTCTTATCACAGGTCAGGTATTCCTCTCTTTTTCAATCTCAAGCCAAATGTCATTTTCTTGGAATTGAGATGTAAGGGAGTCCATTTGTTCACTACAATAAGGTTGCTATTTTCTTCATATTAAAATAATTTTGATAACACCGATAAATTAGGGCTTCTCAGTTTTCTTGGGAAAGCTTGAGTTTCTGTTATAGAGTACAGTACAAACCCCTCCAGCATTCAATTACTTATAGCCAGTCTGCTCTACTATACTATACTTAAAAGAATTTTATGTGTTATTTGTTGCAAAATTATGTCTAATCTCATATATCCAGAGGCCTTTTATCTCGTGTTGGTTCATGGTTAAACATAGTAGAGAAGACACATTTAACTTTTTTTATGAGGCAATCTGCCACAATTCTGAGTCTTGACTACCTTGAGATAACATTTAAATACTAGTGGCAGGACCAGAAACTCTATCAATCACTTTCTTCTATGTTTTTGCCTCCAGGAGTGAAACTCCTCTACTATTGCGTGTTGAACCAGGATTTAAAACTCTCCTCCCATTCCCTGACACTGCACTTTCAAATTGCTAGTTTCTGATATATTGTAGCCTCTAGAGAAGAAGCAGTGTTTGTATAATCACCAGTCACACAGAGGGATCTAAGTCTCCAAGTGATTCTGTCTTCGCAGCTGAAGCAGATGGGGTAATCAGACCAGCCCATGCCCCTCTGAAATGTTGAAAGTGTTTACTTTGACACATATTTAAATATTGTTTTTTTGCAATTCCTTCTGTATTCAGCATTCATAGCTTTTGCCTAATAAAAACACTCTCCAACAGTACATAGTCCACATAGTTGTATACTCACAGGTGTATACCACACATGTACCCAAGCCAATTAAACTGATCTAAAAGAATATTCTAAAGATTTCCTTAGACTTAAGATAGTCCAAATCCATTTATCATTAATCTCTGCTCCCATGAGTTCTAGGTTTTTTATTTATTTATTTTGATATATGGCTGGTAACTACACCTTAGTTGAACTGACTCATGGTGAGCCAAGGGAATTTATAGCTCAAATATAAAGTTGGCCTTGAAATGCAAAATAAAATTGACTTTAATCCCACGCAATTCCACAGTGTTAGAGAGTCTAGGGTTTTGGAGACTTCCTGAGTGTCTTCTATTTTCTCTGACTCTGAAGCAAGCCTATCTGAATTGAAATTTCCACCCAGGTTCTTTCCTCATACCTTGTAGTTCTACATGCACCCAGATTCTCTAGGTTTTTATTCTGTATCTCACATAATTAAATAGCTATTTTTCTTCAAATAATGCTGTTTTACTTCCTAAAGAACAATTTAGCACCACCTGTTAACATAATAAAATGTCTCCAAATTTCTTTTAATATAATTAGTTATATTAAAAATCACTGACTGTGTTACTATTGTAATATAACTAGATTTTTGGCATGAATCATACATGATCAGATTTTATTAATCACTAAATTTGTTGCCATATTTAATTCAAAAGTATTTTATTTAGCAGTATTTATTAACATATTTTTAGTTAATAGGTTCATAATTATATGTGAAATTGCTTATATGTGCTTTCAGTTTCCACTTGTTATAAACACAGCCCCTGCCAGAGGAAGAAATAAGAAAGGAAATTTATGATTTTTCTCTTTCTCCCTCTTTCAATCTCACATGAATGTTTCCCATAGGCAGAACTTAACTCAAAACTGACAGCAGTAAAAGGATGAATGTGAATCTGAGGCCCACAGAGCAAGGGAGAAATTATGAGTAGCTAACTGCCCTTATTTCTTTATCTTGTCACTAAACTGTAGTTAAAATGAGCAAAATCTTCGTTACTCTTTCCATATTCATTTTTCTTATGTTTATATATCTTCTGTCCTCAGCTGTTCTAGTTAATTACCTGGATGCACGTTGGATTATCAGTGTTTTATACCTTGTAGCATGGCTCAAATCTTCTTTTTGAAGTAATCTTTGCCTTCAGTGGTCCTGCTTGCTTTGGGTTGCTACAGTTTTTTCATTAAGTTTATGACCGAATGACAGTACTATGAGGAGGAGCAGAATAGCTCACAAGTTCCTGGCATAATCTTCCTCACATGTACAATGTAGCAAAATCTGGATAACAAAAATAACAACTTTAGTTTTCCTTTTTATGTTTATTAGTTCCTAACCTGAGAAGTCTGTAATGGCTAACAGTCAATCCAGGTTTCTAGAATAATGGAAACACAGTTGAATTGCCCATCAAAGCAAAAATTCTATCAAATGAGGTTAAACAGCAAGGAAGACTTTATTCAAGACTATTGTGGTAAGGGAGAATCAGCCTGAGTTTAACTCCACTGAATGAAAAGGATTGGAGAGGTTTTAGGAGCTGGAGTAGGGGTAACATGGGCCATCTGTATTTGCTGACTGTATGTAAAGGAAAGTTGTGTTCTGGAGGTAGTTTTACTACATGAGGCAAGGTGCCTACCCTCCACAGTCACAGAACTGTAGACAGAAGGACCATACCCCCCTTGATGATTACATTTCAAAGAGATGGCTTCCAGGTCCTTGAGAAAGATATTCCTGGGCTATAAAACTGGCAAGAGTTTCATTCATTCACTAATTCATTCATTCATTCATTATTTTTAAGAATTACATCTCAAAGGAGCAGCTTAAGAATGAGTAATTACAAATTTCTGGAGTAAATGCACAAAAGAAAGAGAGTTTAGAGACTAGAAACAGAAAGAAGCCTATCTAAAGTTTAGTTTGGCTAGGGAAAGTTAAGACAATCTTTGTCGCTCACTTGGTAGAATCATTTTTACATTAAATACTAAGACCCATAAACAGGAAACAAAATTTTTGTGCTCCTCCTATATTTAATTTTTGACACCTGACCTAAAATTTATGGGTATGGAAAAACCAGAATTATTTGTTGGTGACTGGTTTAGAACAAATGCTGCATCCTACAAAGCAGCAAAACAGCCTCAAGAGATAGTGATCCTCACCTTGGCTTTGCTATTGGTTACAGTACCTGTGAGCTCTGGCCAATGATATAAAAAGGCTAGATTTTATCATTCTCATTGAGGACTCAGGTCAAATTCAATACCTACAAGCCCCAACCTGTACTAAGGGATTCCAAAATACATCTATCTGTACTTTCTTCACTCATTAACTGTCCAAGCATTGGTGAAGAGAGTGACTTCTGGGCCTTTTTTCAGGTCTTAGTTAATAATTGGGTAAATCGGATAGGCATGGTAAATCTTGAACACCCCAATCTAAGTCTTTAGATCCTTTCTTCTAGATGTATAATTTTGACTACAAAAAAAATGTTAGCCACATATGTAATTTTAGATTTTCTAGTAGCCACATTAAAAAAGAAACAAGCAAAATATTATAATATTCTCTTATTTAATCCAATTTGTCTAAAATTTCACTTCAACTTGTAATAAATGTAAAAAATGATATTTTAGTTTGTTTTGCAATAAGTCTTCAAAATGAGATGTGTGCTTTACACTTAAAACACATTTTGATTTAGATAGCCACATTTCAATTGCTTTATAGACACATTTGGTTAGTGGATACTATATCAGACACAACAGCTATTGATGATACCCAGAAATTTCTGGCAATTTAATCTCATGCTGTGTGTACTACCACTTAGTCAGTTTCAGGGAATCTAACTGAGAGAGAGAAAAAGAAAAGTCTTAGTTGCCAGATGTAATACTTTGAATTTAGTACATTTTTCCTTCCCTCCTAGTTTAGCAAACTCTTTCACAAAGTAACTGGTTTTAAAAATGTGAATTTGAAAAACATGCAACATTTTTGACATCCCAGGTTCAACTTCTTAACTGGCACCCTGGGATAGGCTGGGATCTAATTATAATTATAGATCAAGACTCATTCAGGAGTAGTAAGAATGAAGAAAATTGGTAGGCCCTTAAAAGATAGGTACCTCAATAAGGTCTTAATGAATTTTCAATTAATGTAAGACAGAGTTCATCAAACAATGGAAGAAGAGCTGTCTCTACTGACTAGAAAGGCTCAGCAGAATTTGGAGACTGGTCCCATCATTTCAACTTTCAGGTACCATTGTTTTTTAATGAATAACCAAAGAATCTGGGAAGTCTGTGCATTCAACCTACACAATCATTATCATCCACCAGTAGCAAATAATTTGTATATTTGATTGAGCAGGGGGCACCTAGAAATAGGCATGGTTGGACGGAGCAAGTGAGGCAGGTAGAGCCACCTCTCATGAACACCCTGGCCACCAGGGTGAGTGCAGGGCCCCATCCAGGGAGGACACAGCTGGCAGCCTCCTCAGATTCTCTCCATATACGTTGAGCATTAAATTGGAAAAAGACTATCTTTTCTTTCTTCAAGTTTTCAGTGCTGTGAGCAGCATATAACCTACTCTGAAATACTTGTCTTTTGCATACCCAGCACTAGTGTTATGTTAGCTAGTACTTGGTCCTGCATATCTATGATTTCAGTGGGTATTTTATTCCAGAGAACTATAGGCGATGATTTAAGTGACAATTTTGACACTATGTGTCTTATATTACTAGTTTCATTCTCTAATGTTAGTTTCACCCTCATTGTCTTTAAATCTAAAGCAGGTCAGAGAGCCATCCCCAGAATCTCGCTTAACTCTTGTGGGTTAGCTAATTGTAACCATGTTTGGTACCGATTACTAGTCACTCATGTTTCAGCTGTAATTCAATGTGTGTTAATCAAAAAGGAATTTAATACAATGGACTATTAAAAATGGAAACTAAATATTTGAACTACTGAAGAGAAAAGTAGAAACTAAGTATATGTAGCATAGTATAATTTTGAGGTAAGCATATTTATATTGATATTTGTTTAGTGCTTTTCTTATTTTATTTCATTATGAATGATACATTATTATTTTAATTTCATGTAATTATATTTGTTGAGCATTTTCAACGTGCCATCAATCTTAAGATTGAGAAATGTTTTATTTGAATTATTGAATTGATCGCACAGAAAATACACAAAATTAGTACCAGTAGAATAAGTTCTTTGCCAATAAATATATGAGGCATATAGTGGTGAGGCAACCCGGCCAAGGTCAAACACTTGTCAAAGGCCAGAGCCAGGGTTTGAAGTTGAGTCTCCCTCCTTGGCTGAAAACTCATGTTTCCAACTATTATGTAACAAGACTTTATAATATAAAACTACTACACTATTCCAGAGGTCACTAAATTTTGGTAGAATAGCCAGCACTTTGCCAAGTTGATATAAAAAGATATTTAATTTTTTTATCTTCCGGTCCCATGTATAAGTTAACCTAAGAGGAAAACTGAAGTTTAGAAGGCTGCATCGGTGTTTTGACTTAGAGCCTACTCATTATTTCGCTGGTGCATATCAAAGAGCATTCTAGACAATATTTAAAGGAAATTTCCAATGTCCGTTTATTTACTTGCAGGATATGCAATAGCCGTGAAATATTATTTTTGTAAGGTTAATTGGTTGTATTTCTTCTTGCAAGGAGAAATTAACAAAATGACTCCATGAGTATTTAAAAGTGCTTTGAATTTATTTCTAATTAATATTTTAAAACTTTAAAACCCATATACAGAAAAGGACAAATATCATAAAAATATATCTCAATGCATTAATGTAAATTAAACCCATATAAACTCCATCCAGGTCAGAATCAATATATTACCTGCAACTCAGAAGCCTCCATCATGTCTTTTCGCAGTTCTTTTTCCAAGGTAACCTTGTGCAGAGCTCTAAATCCTTACGTACATTTTGGTTAATTTAGGACTTTATATAAAGGGACAATGTGATGTATATCACTTCTATAATGTATTTGGCTTCCTTGACTAAGCATTATTTTCATTCATTATTTATGTTGTTTACATCTATAGTTAATTTTCTTTCACATATAGTATTGTGTGGCATAAATACCCTTAGTTCGGCCAGTCTTCTCCTTACAGTTATTCAAGTGAATATGTAGCTATGTCTCTTTGTTTCTGAGTGTGCATTCACATAATTGTTAATGTAGTTGAGTACCTTTTCACATATTTTTTGGCTAAGTCTTCAAGTCCCTTGCCCATTTTTCAATTAGATTGTCTGACTTTCTTGATTTATACATAATCATCATAAATATATTGAATATTAGCCATTTATCAGTTATATGTTTTACAAATATTATCTCACATTTAGTGGCTTGCATTTCATTTTCTTAATTGTGTCTTTTGATGAAAAGAATTCTAATAAAGAGTATTTGGAGTTATGTTATTATTCTAGTGAGAGTGTAATGTGGTTTCTGAAGAGCAGTTTTCATGAATGACTTGCTTAACAAGCATTCTGATTTTGACATTCTCTTCTATATAAGAAAATTATCTACTATCTGCCCAGTGGCTCAGTTTTTTATAGTTACTAAGAAGTCTCAAGGCTTTCAGTTACAACACTTATAAAATCCAAATTGAAAAAAGATCTCTTCAAATGAATATCTATATCTAATAATTCTATTTCACTTAGAAAATTGCAGTTGTTTATATATTAGTTCTAGTTGAATTTTTTGTTAAAAAACAAAAAAACAAAAAACCCTCACATCTAAGAGGAATGTGTTCACATAGCAGCAGAATAACATATTTTGTTCATTCTTCTAGTTTGATAGTCCTGCAGACTTTAGGTTCCAACTTGTATTGATCTATTTTATTCTTTGTAAACTGAGGAATATTCATTGCTCAATTTCACAGGAGGCTAGACCCTATCAATTTCCAATACTTTCAAAATTTCTAACACTTTCATGTGATATTTTGAAAAGTGTGTCCCATTTCAGATTACTTCTGAGGAGTTGAGACTTTGTTTTCTTATAAATTGAAAATCTTTGTGGATGTATTATATAATATATTTCATCTCATTATATCCTCTGCTGAAAACAAATGATAAGCAACTTCTTCATTTCTTAATACACTCTAATTCAAGTTTTAATAATATATATTTTATGCTTTTCCTAAGCATATTTTTAAATTTAATATTGTGAGAAGATATATGTATGTGAGTGTGTGTGTGTTGGGGTGGGAAGAGAGAGAGAGAATTGGAAGTTAATTCTAAGGCTGTTCTCTCACACCAGAAGTGAAAGGTAATTCACAGTTTTTTAAGATGATATAGGATAATCAGAGCACATTACAGACTTTTCTCACAGGAAAGATTTCCTTCCAATTCAGTCACTGAAAGCCAATATTATACCATTAATGAATCAGAATCGTAAATCAGAATACATGAAACAGAAATGTGATACAAAGCAAGCATAAATCAAGGCATAATTATTTCATGCCCAACCTGGTTTCTCAACTTCTTAAATGGTAAATCAATTACAGATGTTTGAAACGAATTGTGAAAGGAGATCACTAAAATACACTGCATATTTTGACAGCGATTCCACTATCAACTCTTAATTTTACAAATAAACCTCACTCAGATGAAATCGCCGTGCAGTGGTACACAGAAAAATAGGATGAGGGGTTAGAATTCACAGGCTTGTAAGACAATAGATCCCACACATACTATCGTCAGTCTTCTATAGGCCTTCACTGGTGGTTCTGAATTTGATGGTATTTGACCAGTTTGTGAGATATCTAAGAATTCTGTAAAGGATGTAGCCAGTCCTCACCATGACTAGTATCTGACATTTCTACATAGTATTGCTGGAACACATACAATAAAAATAAGTATTTTCTTTATATAATACAATTATGTTTAAAGGAGTTAACAAAAATAAACTTGATATTAGGACCAGAGAGAAGCAGGTCATGAATTTCCTTTTTTTTAATTTAAGAATTTAATTTTTTAGAACAGTTTTAAGTTCATAGCAAAATTGAGAGGAAGGTACAGAGATTTCCCATAAAGCTCTTGCCCTCACACATGCATAGCCTCCCCCATTATCCACATCCCCCACCAGAGTGATACATTTATAGCAATTGATGAACTTACATTTGACACGCCATAATCACCCAAAGTCCATAGTTTACATTACAATTTGCTCTTAGTATGGTACATTCTGTGGGTTTGGACAATATATCTGTCATTATAATACTAAACAAAGTGATTTCACTGTTCTAAAAATCCTGTGTGCTCTGCTGCTTTATCTCTTCCATCCCAGCAACCAGTAATCTTTTTTGCTGTCTCCATAGTTTTGCCTCTTCCAGAATATCATATAGTTGGAATCAAACAGTATATAGCCTTTTCAGACTGGCTGCTTTCACTTAGTAATATGTATTTAAGGTTACTCCTTGGTTTTTATTGGCTCATTAGCTCATTTCTCTAGTACTGAATAATATTTCATTGTTTGAATGTGCCACCATGTTTAACCATGCACCTACTGAAGGACATTTTGGTTACTTCCAAGTTTTGGCAATTACGAATAAAGCTACTATGAATATCTGTAGGCAGGTTTTTGTGTGGAGATATGAATTTTATTTTAAAATACTTGCTGCAGCCTATGTTCTAACTTAAAAGACTATTTGTACTTTTGTGGGAAGAGTAAAAAATTGCTTAGAGTAAAAAACTGTTTAGTCTCTACTACTTGGTAAAACAAAGATATATTGGAGAAACTGAAGACTGGTGACTTAGAATCAACTGATTATGAAGTTAATCTTGCAGTCATCTAATTAGATGGCCAATGTGAATGTCAACTGTCATAAAATTTTAACTTGGATATAGTTAATATTATGCTTTCCAAGAGATAGTCACGAAACAAATAATCGAGTTAAAAATTAGTAGATGTGACAGGTAAAACTTTAAGATGATCCTCTTAACTTTTACCCCGTGGAATTGTATTATATAGCAGAACGTAGATTTTGTCAGTGAGCCTTATCTAATTTACGTGATTCCTTTGGAAGCAGAGAGTTTTCTATGGTTGGTGACAGAAACCAAAGAGGTCAGAAGTATGTGAGGGTTTCAATGCACTCATGCTTGTTTAAAGAGAGAGGTAGTCTCTTAAGAACAAATGCAGGTGGCTTATTGATGCAGAGAGCAGACCCTAAAATGACAGCCAGCAAAGAAATAGTATTTCAGAACTACAACCACATGAACTGGATTATTCTAGCAACCGTAGTGATCTTTGAAGATGATTCTTTCCCAGAGCATCTGAATGAGACCCTAGCCCAGACAATAAATTTGACTTTAGCCTTCTGTGACTGGTAAGCAGAGAACCCTGCCAATAAGAAGCATGATTTTCTAAGCTTAAATCTTCTTGAAAAAACTTTTAGTAGAAATATGGTTATTAAAGACATTGATGAGGAATCAGAAGGAAATGGGTAGCATGTTATTGGGAATTGGAGGAAGGGAGACCCTTGTTATCTACTGGCAGAAAGCTTAGTACAACTGTCTCGTCCATTTATGTGGGAAGCGTAACATAAATGATTAACTTGGATATTTAGCTGGGAAGATTTCCAAGCGAAGTATTATAGATGTGACCTGGTTTCTTCTTGCTGCTTATAGTAATACATGAGAAGGGAGAAGTAAGTTGAGAGAACTGTTAAGCTAAAAAATGAACAAATAAACAAACAAACAAAGGGAGACGATGATTTGGGAAATTCTCAGCCTACCCAGATGGCAAAGCATGATGAAATTAAGAAATTGTTTCTGAAAGTGTGGCGCAGAAAAAATTCAACTATATTCCCGTATAAACCGAAACTGCTAAAAGTTCAAAAAATTACAGTATATTCATAAGAGATGGACGATGTGCCTCAGATCTCACTCAAACAGAGGATTTCTGGGAAGCTGAAAGGTATTGTCTCTTGTCCATCTAGCAGAAGTATCCAAAAATAGAGAAAGTATTTTAGAAAGATTTTAATTTATTTTTTTTTTTTTTGAATGGAGTAAACCCACACGAAATCTATGCAGGCCTCACAAGATTCTTGCCACTATTATGTCACCATAAGCTAGTTTGGTCTGAAAAAGTCAGAGTGACTATAAAATTTAAAAAGACTTTCAAATTCCTACCCTTTGAATCTACTGACAGGGTACAGGCAGGATAAGTTCTTATCCTCGCTATAAACAAATTACCACAAATTTTATGGTTTAAAACAGCACAAATCTTTTACCTTACTGTCTGAATATCAAAAGCCCTAATATAAAGGTGTAGATGAGGCTGTTTTTCTTTTGGAGGCTCCAAGGGTTAATCTGATTCTCTGTCTTTTTCAGTCTAGAAGTCACCGGTGTTCCTTGGCCTAGGGCTCCTTCCTCTGTCTTCAAAGCCAGTAGTGTAGCTTCTTCAGACGACACTCTGGCTTCTGCTTCTGACATCACATCACCTCTCAATGACTCTGACTCTTCTGCTGCCTTTTTATAAGGACCCTCGTGATTGCACTGGGCCCCTCTGGATTATCTAGGATACCACCAATCAAAAAACCTTTAACTTAATCAAATCTACATAGTTGCTTTTTCCATGTAAGGTAACATATTTATATCCAGGGATTAAAACATATTTTGTGATTGAGAAGCATTATTCACCTACTAACAATCCACCTCTGGCCTCTAAAGTTTCACCTCTATCCCACATACAAATTATATTTACCCCGTCTCAATATCTCAAAATACTCATTCCATTATGCCATCGACTCAATGTCCCGAATCTCATCTAAATCTCGTCATCTCAAAAGCTCCAAATTTCATCATCTAAACAAATAATTCATGTTTGGAGAAAGTTCTGGATATAATCCATCCTGAGGCACAATTATTCTGTGTCTGTTGACCTGTTAACCTAGACAATAAGTCATTACCTTCAAAAATACAATGGTGGAACAGGCATAGGACAATTATAGAAATACTCAGAGTAGGAGAAATAGTAGGAAAAAAGGAGTCACCACTCCTGAGCAATTTTGAAACTGAGCTGGATAAAATCTATTAAGATTCTTTTATTTTCCCAGCTTTATTGAAGTATAATTGACAAATAAAATTCTTACTCTAGGACCCCAGAACAGAGCTCTGTCTGGTAATGCCTTGGCTTTAAACCTGAGAGATCCTAAGGAAAGTATTCACTAAGCCCACCAGAATTCTGATCCAAAGAACTGTTAGAAAATAAAAGGGTGCTTATTAGACTACTTAGTTTGTGTTAATTTTTTAATGTAAAAATTAAAAACTAATATCGGTAATAAACCACTTGATTTAATGACATCTAGAGTATCATGGTCATGTAGTACTGCCTTTATTTATTGTTCTCATAGAATATAAAGTATCATTTGGAAAATTATAATTAAGTTTAAGAAGTCTCATGAAAATTTGGGCTCAAAAATTGTGGACTGTCTTCGATTTACCATTTAACACTGTTATTAACTGTATAACCAGTTTTTGTCCATTGCTGTGGTGAGAGGCAGGGTATAAGATGTCACTGAAGGGGAAAGAAATATTCAATATGAGTAGCATAGATACTAGTAATTCCTTGAAAAGTCATACTCATCCTCCAAATATTAAACTTAATACAATGAAATTGAAGAGGTGCAATTAATGGATTAAAATATTTTGAAGAAATTAACAATTTATCAATAAAATCAACAAATATCTCATCAACTGAGAATGTTCTATACTTCTAACAATTTTTTAAATAAAACATTTCTTAATTTATAAGTATTGGACCAGTCATTTCACTTCTCATCATTTTTGAATTAAATTTCCAGTTAAACCAGAAAGTTAACATGATACGGTATTATGGTGTCTGAAAAATTACTTTATAATCAAATTCTGCTTTAGGCCTATTAACAGTTATACAAATTTACAGAAATTTAATTGATTTGACTATGTTCCTCAGTGAAACACATGAATAATTAAACTTTTTTTGAAAGTAATGTACAAACTAGTATGTTTAAAAGACCTAGAAAAATACTTGATTTATAGCAGCTTTGAACATTAGATTTATTAAATTTTTCTTCTTCAAAAATAAAAAGAATCTATAGTATTCCTGTATTTTTTTTTTTTATTATGGACTATCCAGTTAGATTTCATAATTGGATAAAATAGACAGGTACATTTTCACCCCCTCCTTCATCTATCTCAATCTCTTTTTCCATCTCTATCTATATCTCTGTCTCTATCTTTCACTGTATTTTTTCTCATTGTTCTTAGTTAATTTGTTATACAAAAATAGTGTGTATGTATAAAATTTTAGATTTAATTTAGATAGTATCATATTGAAACAATACAGTATATATAAATGTAGTGTGCCTAAATTTCTTAAGCTATGTATAAAAATGCAAAAAGTGGAATACCACTAGCTATAATTAAGTCAAACAAAGTTACCACATTTCTCATGAAATCCTAATATGTCAAGTATCCATGAACTTTTTATTTTCCCCTTGTTAAAAGATGTTGTTATATCAATCAGTTTCAAGTTTCTTTTCCTAGAAACTTGAATTTTTTTAAAAAATCAAGTATTTCAAAAATGGCAATAAGATCAGATGTTAAAGCAGAAAGAGAGATTATGATTTTCCTTATGCCTAAAAATATAACGAGACAACTGCTAGTGAATACAGAAAACCAGAGGGGAAAAGAAAACTTTGAAAAGGTAGGAGACAGTTTATAGCAGCATGACAAAAAGAAGCAGACAGATTACAAGAGTAGAACATTAGTAGAAAGATTTATTAACTGCTGTAGTTACTTACTGATCTAGAATTGCCTTAAGTCTTCCAGGGTTCATGGCTTGTACATACTATCCATAGACTTTGAAAATATTATCCTCTAAAGAACTAGAAATATAAGGAAAATCACATGTAATTTTAATTTTTCTAGCTATGTTAAATAAAGTAAATAGAAACAAGTAAAATTTATCTTAATAATATTTTATTTAACCTATTTATCCAAACTATTATCATACCAATATGTAATAAAATTTATTAGTTGAAATATTTTACATTCTTTTTTTTTTTTGAGAAAACAAACTTGTTTTACTTATACACATCTCAATTCAGACTATCTGTATTTGAAGTGTTCAGTATTTACATGTGACTAGTGACTAGCTTGGGCCCTATACCATTTCACATGTAATGTTTCAATAAAATCAAAAAACTATTTATTATGACTAGTGTTTGTTTCTTGCAAACAAAAGAGCTTAGCTAAAATATAAATTAATTATAGCTAATTGAATTAAGATGGATTATTAAAAAGCAACTACTGTTAATGTGAAAAAGAATTTCAATATCCCTGAATTATATTTCAGGATCTGTGTTTTTTCAACATTTTTGTAAATTAATTGATTAAAGATGAAACATGATGAATTGATAATAAAATTTCCTGTGAAAATGAAGAGGTAAGAATCGTTCAAAAGCAGAATTCCTAAGAGCTCAACGAGACCATATCAACCAAGTCCTTATTAGATAAAAGCAACTATAAAGCCCCAAATTAAAAGCAAGTGTTTGCTCCGAGCTTCACAATGTAGGACAGGAAAGGTATAACTTAAGAGCAGCAATTACAACATTACATATAATTGTCATTGATATAAAATCATGATAATCCAATAGTTTTATTTATAGACAATCTCGTTTTATAGTTAGAGAGAGGTCATGATGATATCTCAGACTGATCCATACAGAACATACCTGGAGAGTGGTTCTTAATCTTTACAGAGACATGTTAAGAAGGATTTGAAAGCTGGAAAGTGGAGTACCTGGTATAAACTCGGGACTCGACCTATGTTTGAAGAGAAGTGAATGTGGAAACTCTAGGTATTCTACCTGCAGAAAAGTAGGAGTTGTGTGTTTGCACTGGGAGCCGTAAGGGGGTTGGCAGTATGTGAATGAGCTGGAAGGAGATGAAGAATTTCTGCTCTCTTCAACTATTTGAATTATTTGTATTTGAAAGAAGCAGTAAGTATACTACAACTTAAAAAAGATTACTAGGACTAATTGGTACAAATATCTGGAAGACTTTGGTCATATTTATCTTAGAGCTACTCCCATAAAGAATTTGTTCTCTCAAAGAGGTGATTATCTGATTGTTCTAACTGTTATAGCGAAATATAGAAAATTCTTGAGCTAGATTTATATATGGTCCCTTTTATTTCTAAAAATATATTGCGTTTGAAAACTTTTGCCTTCTGATAATTGACAATAATAGAAATTTAAAGAAAACAATTAAAATATTTACAAAGTACACATTTAATACTCTGGAATAAAACGGTACAATTTTGATGCCTAAGTATTCATTTCTAGTGTTTTTTTTTATGTAAATATGCATGTGGTTGTATGCAGTCCTTTATTATAAAAGAGAATCATACTATACATATAATTATGTTACTCTTTTTAGTTTAATAAGATATTATTACTTCTCTCCAGATCAGTAACTATAGGCCTAACTCATTTCAACAGGTAAAAAATATTCCAAAATATAGAAGCGCCACAATATATTTAGTCATCTTACTATCAATAAACATTTATACTTATTCAGTTTTCACAAACTGTAAATGAACATCCTTTCGTGCCTGTAAAAAATAATAACACTAGAAGTGGAATTGCCCTGTCAAAAAATAAAATTTCAATATTATTGATGTATTTACTTAAAAAATGAACATTTATACACTTATTGAATGACTTTCATATTGGAAACACATCTATAAAAATAGGAACATAACAAACAAAAATTAATTTTAAAAGGTTATATTTCTAAGGCCTGGAACGATTTTATACTCTAACTTCCTGAGCAGTATAGATATTTTCTTTATAAAGTTAAATACATACTAGTCTTTACTTGAAAACATCAATAGAGTTTAATTAAATTTATCAGTAAATACCGACAGCACAACAATTAAATTGGCACTACTACTTTTTGGATGTTACATGTTTTGATAAAATTTTATTAGTATTTCTTTTCCTCTATTGAAAAGTTATGGCTAACCAAACACACACACACACACACACACACACACACACACACACACACACACAGTACATGTAAACTTTGAATTCAGATAAAAAATATTCATGAATGTCTCAAAACTTTATTCAAAATAAAAAAGTAATAAGAATTCCATCTTAAACATAATTTAGACTTTTGAATTTCTTTGCAAGGAAAAATGCAAATATCTAAAACTAATTTCAGAAGAAAATATCTTTTCTTTAAAGTATATCCTCAACTTTTTTCCCTACTGTAAAATACATTATTTAGATTGAGCATGAATACAATGGATGTTTCAATTTAAAATAAAACATAAAATTGAATATTTTCTCCTTAGCATATATTTAATATATGTTGTTTAATGGTAGGATTTTAAAATCAATGTTTAAATATGTCTTTTTGGAGTACCTTACAGTCATTGTATGCTTATTTTTTATTTTCATTACATTATTAGTTGCTTTTTAGATGTCAAAATGTGCTGTTCTCTTCTGTTTTAATCCATACAGATTTTAATACAAGTCGATTCCAAACAGGATTACTCTACAATCCCTTAGCTCCCATATACTGTTGAATTATCCTTCTAAGTAGTCTCTGCTGTCTCATTCAGAAGCATTTTAAATTTTGTAAGCCCTGTTTCAATTACTCAGAATATCTTAAAAGTGCTTTCTGGACCAAATTTTATGGTATTATTAAAACATAAGGCATTTCTATTTGAATAGTTTAATTTTTTTTTATCTGTGTATTAAAATACTGAGTTTTCCTATTCATATAAAAAATATTTGATATACAAAACTGCTAATCTTTAAATGTGGAACTTAATTTTTCATGTCCAAAAATAAGTATATCTGAATAGTTTATAAAGATTATGGCTGAGCTTGTTTGACCATAATTTATATAAAAAAATTGACATAAATCTTTATTTCATATTTAAAATATAAGCAATATATATTGAATATCCAAATAATTGTGATAGCCTTCATTCGAAAATGTATTTTTATTTGTATTTTATCTAAAAATAAAAAAAATCCATATTTGAGATCAAAGTTTGTGGAGAGTATCACATTATAAATATTATTATAAATATCCAGTCTATTTAAATTGTTATTTTTTGCAATTTATTGCACACTTTTATCTCCCCCCAACCCTGATTTCATTTTTAAAGGAGAAGCATTAAGTAGAAAGAAAACACTGGAATTCTTGGGGCCAAATTATTTACAGCATTTAAAATATTTTCCTTAATGATATCTTTCTTATACCAGTGTAAATATGGAATACTGAGCTATTTGCGAAGTTACTTCAAAGTCTGTAAATTGAATGACACAAGTGAATGTTTAGGAATAAATAGTATAGTTACAGAATTAACTCATATATGCAATCATTTCTGCCAATCATTCATTTAAAAAAATATATTTATCTATCCCGATCACAGATGTTGGTATTTGGGATATAATTTAAAGTAAGAAATAGTCCCCATTCTCTTATAGTTTACAACAGGAAAAGCAAGAATAAAAGAATGGTAAGACTTTTGATAAAACTAACTCAAAATGAATCATAGACTTAAATACATAACTCAAAACTATAACATTTCTAGAAGCTAAAATAAAAGCTAAAATAATCTAGGTGACCCTGGGTTTGCCAATGATTTTTCAGATACATCAAAAACATGATTCTTGAAAGACAAAATTGATAAGCTGGACTTCATTAAGATGAAAAACTCTGTTCTAGGGAAAATACTGTTGAGACAGTTAAAGGGTAAGCTACAAAAATTCTGCACAAGATTACCTTTTGAGTCAGGAATAGGTTTTTGAAAAAAGGTTCACATCCTTCATGATCTTTCCTATACCTCATGAAAATCTTAGAGAACTTTGAGGAAAAGGGATGTGGATAGTCAGAGAAATAGTGAAATATTTTATTTTATCATTCTGTTCTATTCTATTCTATTCTAATCTGTTCTATTCTATTCTAATCTATTCTATTCTACTCTTTCATGCTTCTGGGATCATTTTAATCATTCCTAAAATCACTGCTAACTCAATTTCTCTAAAGCAGATTGCATTTTATTTAATATATCACAGGAAAAATTAGAAATTTTAGAATACCCCCAAAATAGAAGTTAATAATATATTTTCATGTGCTCTTTATAATCTACCAAATGCCCAAACCGCATGCAGTACAATCTGACCACAGTGCTCTGCCTGACGGTGGAAGTCTTCAGCTACTTAGGCAGCGCTAGGCCCTAGTGCTGACGATGCTCCATGGATGACTGGGAATAGTGAGAGATGCACCTGTCTCAAGACTAACCACCACTTTAGAATGCAGGGAAAGAATTTTAGTAAGAACAAGAGAGCTTCAAACAATTTCATGTCTTTCCCTTGGTTAAAATTTATGGTAACATGGTAAAACAGTGGCAACTTCCTTTTTTCTTATTTGGTGAAATGAGGGCATGTTTCTTCCTAAACAATGGAACTAGTTTTGAATTTTTATTTATTTATTATTTTCCTGGTTTTTTTGTTGTTGTTGTTGTTGTTGTTGTTGTTATTGTTATTGTTGTTGTTTTTCCTTTCCCTTCCTGCTACATTGGCCAGTTTGGGCCTCCTCCCATGTCATCCTCCTAGAAAGGCATCTGCTACCGTCTATCACTGGCTACATGCATTCAATGTCAGAGCTCAGGCCCGTAGACTTGGTTGGTCCTGTGCCTCAGGCACATGGGAGCTGAGGGAGAGGCTTTTGAAAAATGATAATAAAAGAAAAAAAAATAGAAAGTTTTTGACAGTTTTCACTTTCTCAGATCCTTGACGTTTGCAAGGTCGTGATGATCTAGATTCATTAGGAATATCTCCTTGCCCACCTGGGCCAACACCGAGGCCTGCTGAAAGCAGAGGCCCTCCTAGTCCCCAGGCTGCCACCACCACAGGAGGTCTTCAGCTTACAGAAGCCCTGGCCTGAGGGCACAGGAATCTGGGCAGCCACCATCAAGAAACCCTTCAAAGGGCCGGAACTCCTTTGCCAGCCCCGGAGTCCTCAAGTCATGACTGCACAACTAAAACTATTGCAGTTTTATTTCTTTTCTCTTTTACGTTTTCCTCCCTAAAATAATTTGCAGCTGTGTGTGCAACACTTGGTTCTGATATGTGTGCTCTACAATAAAACCAAATCTAATATTTTGCGTGTGTGTGTGTGTGAGGGGGAAGTGTGGGGGAAAAAGAAGCTAGAAAGATTCCTGCCCAGAAAGGGAGTGGTAAGGACTTTAAGCAATGAATTTATATATTTATTTTTTTTAAATTTCGGAGTACAGATTAATGAACTTTACAAAGACCTTTGAGTCATTACTTAAAAATACTCATGGGTATCTCCTACCACCTCATAACATTAGTAGCTCAAAATGAATGAAGATGAAGATATAAGCATTCACCTTCGCTGTGATACTGAGTAAATTTGGAAAAATACATAAGTATTAATAATTTCACTATGCAAAGCCAAATTATCAAAAGTATCTACTAAAGAAGGTGAATATATTGCATGTATAATAGAAAAATAGAAAATATGCTAAGCATTCAAATTCCATTTTTATGCTAATATATGGCTCAGTTTTATGGTTTATTTATTTATTTAAAGAAATATATTAGATCACTGGAAACAGGAAAGAATAGTAATATTTTATTGTTTTCAAGAATGGCAAAAAAGAACTATTTAATCATTGAACAATTTTCATTTTTACACCATTAACATAGTTAATTTGATCCCATCTGGTATCAAAATAGAATAATTATCATTTAGGTGAAGGTAGTATTAAGGCTCTTTGATTTTCACATAAGACTATGGTTCATGAATTATTTGAAGAATAGAGAGTCTATTCATTCTTGATTGTCTGGGATTAATTATTCAATAATGACATTAGAAATTTTTTACTTTGATCATATTATCTTGATGTACCACAGAATTGTTTTAATTAAGAAGTGATTTGAGGCCATTCTCTTAGTTCCTTGATGTAACTTGCTACAAGAATAACTTTATGAAAACT
>NW_011888802.1:8332150-8334883 GCF_000151845.1 Pteropus vampyrus | reverse complement strand
GATGTACCACAGAATTGTTTTAATTAAGAAGTGATTTGAGGCCATTCTCTTAGTTCCTTGATGTAACTTGCTACAAGAATAACTTTATGAAAACTACTTTTTACTTTAGAGATACATTGCCAATACCAATTCTGATACTCAATTAACTCAGTATGAAGTTCTGCTCAAGAAAGGTTTTCACAGCTAAATAATTATACCTGTATTGTCTTTAAGGCAACATTCTGGTATGTTGTCAACTTGTTGACAGTTAACATTTTACTAACTTGTGAGCAAAGTATCAGGAGTTTACAGGATATGGAGCAAATTAGGTGAAATATAAAAAATAAGTAAATAATTTGTAGTGTTATCCAACATAGAGAATGTTTTCTGTAACTCTCTGTGAAAGAAACATACTAAAATCTTTTTGCCTGCTGACTTAGAATAATTCAAAGAAAATTTCTCGAATATTAAAAATTAAGTTATGGTCTTATAATTTTCTTCTAGAGGAATTTAAATATTTCAGTGTTTCCTCCTATGATAACTGTGGAGAGACTGGTCCAGTATAAATGGAGATCTTTGGATGGCCTAGGGTTAACAAAAATGGGTTTTCATACTTATGTAGATAAAATGCAGTTTGCAAACTGAACTATAGTGGAATGATGAAGTCAAAAGGCTAACACTTCAGAGTGAAGGGTTTAAAACAGAGAAATGATTGCTTCTTTTTTTCTGCAGAAGCTTTTTAGTTTTCTGTAATCCCATCTGTCTATTTTTGTTTTTGTTTCCTGTGCTTCTGGTGTTATAGCAAAGAAATCATGGATAAGACTAATGTCAAGAAGATTTTCATCTATGTTTTGTTCTAGTCGTTTTATAGTTTCAGGCCTTATGGTTAAATTTTTAATCCATCTTGTATTGATTTTTGTGTAGTGTATAAGAAGGGGTCTAATTTCATATTTCTGTACACAGATATCCAGTTTTCCAAACTTCATTTGTTTAATAGGCTCTCTTTTTCCCATTCTATATTATTGGCATCTTTGTCAAAGATTAGTTGACCATACATGCTTGTGTTTATTTATGGGCTCTGTATTCTATTCCATCAGTTTATGTGTCTATCTTCATGCCAGTGCCATGCTGTTTTAATTACTATAGCATTGTAATATATTTTGAAATCAGGAAGTGTGATGCCTCCCATTCTGTTCTTCTTTCTCAAGATCACTTTGGCAATTCTGGGCCTTTTATGAATCCATATAAATTTTAGGATTTTTTTTTCTTTCTTTACAAAATGCTATTTAGATTTTAATGGGGATAACATTGAATCTGTAGATCACTTTGAGTAGTATGAACATTTTTGCAATATTAAGTTTCCTAATTCATGAACATGGGGTGTCTTTCCACTTACTTGTGTCTTCTTTCATTTCTTTATCAATATTTTGTAGTTTTCAGTGTACATACATTTCATCTATTTAGTTAAGTTTATTTCTACATACTTTATTATTTTGATGCTATTTGTCAAAAGTGTTTTTCTGTATCTACTGAGATTATCATGTGGTTCTGGAAAACAATCAACAGAATGAAAAATCAACCTAGAAAATATTTGAAAATGGCATATCTGATAAGAGGTTAATATCCAAAATGTACAAGAAATTTCTGCAACTCAATAGCAAAAAGACAAATGACCTGGTTTAAAAAAATGAACAAAGGACCTAAATAAATATTTCTCCAAAGAGACATATGAATAACTAACAGATATGTAAAGAGATGGTCAAAATCACTAATGATCAGTGAAATGCAAATCAAAACTATAATGAGATATCTCCTCACACCTGTGAGGTAGTTATTTGAAAAAAATATTAAAAATAGAACTATTATGTGATCCAGCAATTCCACTTCTAGAAAAAACTTGATATCACAATCTGAAAAATGATACCCATACTCCTGTGTTCATTGCAACATTATTTTCAATATCTATGATATGAAAACAACCTAAGTGTCCACAGATCAATAATGGATAAAGAAAATGTGGCCTATTCCAATAATGTTATATTATTCAGCAAAACAATAAAAAAGGGATATCTTGCCATTTGTGACAGTGTGGGAGAAGTTGGAAGGCCTTATGCTGTGCAAAATAAGCCATTCACAAAAGGACGTATCCTCCATGATTCTACTTATAGGAGATATATAAAATAGTCAATTTTATGGAAACAGTATAAAATGGTGGTTGTCAGGGGTAGGGGGTGAAGAGAATAACGAGATGTTATTCAATGTGTATAATGTTTCAGTCATGTAAGGTGAATAAGTTCTAGAGATCTACTGTATAGCCATAGTTCCTACAGTTAACAGTATTGCCTTGTACACTGAAACATTTGTTAAGTGGATAGATTTCATGGTAAGTGTTCTTACTATAAACAAAACCGAAGAAAAAACAAAATTAATAAAAAACAAAGACAAGGAATTTTTTGGAAATTATGGATGTTTGTTACTTTGATTGTAGTTATGGTTTCACAGTATTTGCTTATGTCCTAATTCATCAAATCTCATGTATTAAATACGTGCAGTTTTTTGTATATCAATTATACCTCAATAAAGCTCTTTAGAACTTTTTTTAAAATGGAAGAAATAATAGTCATGTAGCGAAGTGAGTGTACAGAAGTAGGAATTCCAAGGAGAATCAAATAGTACAAGTTGACAGTAAGAGAAGTTATGGATTAAGATTTGGTTTAGCAGTGATCAGCATGTCACTTTACCCTGATTCTATTT